>NC_134400.1:111665330-111959407 GCF_050003625.1 Haematobia irritans
ATCGGTTCCGATTTATGTATGGCTCTCAATTATATGTATGTCCCGATTTTCTTAAATTTGCCTATTATATCTTTATTTACCAACCGATCTTACACAAAGTTGGCACAATGCCAAATTCGGTTTTTCGACATTATAAATTAATGAATAGTATAAATTAATCCTTCAAAAAATCATAGAAAACGTTTCAGATTTAGATATAGCTCTCATATGTATGTATCGCCCAATTTTCCCAAATTTGACATTAATACTGTTAATTATTAACCAATGTTATCAACTTTCAAATTTACATGTATTGATATAAAGCTCACATAACATGTACCCCTTAGTTTTCTTAAATAAAGAAATACACTTTATTACCCAACCCTATTTACATGACACCCCACAAATTCTTTTGTTTACGAGTTCAGTAGGGTGGTTTAGTGTGTGATATAGTCGGCTCCGCCCTAATTTCTACGTTACTCGCTAAACTGACGCATTAAACTGATTGAACACAAAAGTCGAATTTGAGTTGGAAGAGATCTATTAAATATATTCAAATTTTTATCAGGTATATACGGCCGTAAGTTCGGCCAGGCCGAATCTTATGTACCCTCCACCATGAATTGCGTAGAAACTTCTACGAAAGACTGTCATCCACAATCGAATTACTTGGGTTGTGGTATCTTAAAACTTCTTAACATCGTTTTCTAAATTGTGAGTTAGTCCATATGTGGTAGAGAGCCAGAATTGAAATATGGGGGTCGCTTGTATGGGGGATATATACAATTATGAACTTGATATGGACCAATTTTTGTGTGATTGGAGATCGATTTATGTGCGGGCTATATATAGCTATAGACCGATATGGACCTAATTAGGCATGGTTGTTAACGGCCATATACTAGCACAATGTACCAAATTTCAACTGACTCGGATGAAATTTGTTCCTCCAAGAGGCTCCGAAACCAAATCTCGGGATCGGGACCACTTTTGCATTGGTTGTTAAATATCATATACTACCACCACGTACCAAATTTCAGCCAGATCGCATGAATTTTGCTTCTCCAAAAGGCACCGGAGGTCAAATCTGGGGATCGGTTTATATGGGGGCTATATGGAATTATGGACTGATATGAACCAATTCCTGCATGGATACCATATATTAACACCACGTACCAAATTTCAACTGAATCGGATGAATTTTGGTCTTCCAAGAGGCTCCGGAGGTCAAATCTGGTGATCGCTTTATATGGGGCTATATATAATTATGAACCGTTGTCAAAGACGGTATACTAACACCATGTACCAAATTTCAGCCGGATCGGATGAAATTTGCTTCTCTTAGAGGCTTCGCAAGCCAAATTTGGGGGTCCGTTTATATAGGGGCTATACGTAAAAGTGGACCTATATGGCTCATTTGCAATACCATCCAACCTACATCAATAACAACTACTTGTGCCAAGTTTCAAGTCGATAGCTTGTTTCGTTCGGAAGATAGCGTGATTTCAACAGACGGACGGACGGACGGACATGCTTAGATCGACTCACCACGATCCAGAATATATACTTTAGGGGGTCTTAGAGCAATATTTCGATGTGTTACAAACGGAATGACAAAGTTATATACCCCCCATCCTATGGTGGAGGGCATAAAAGTCAAACGGCCGAGAGTTTGAAAAAAAATCGGAATGTCGAAAAATCGACTTTTGCAAAACTCGAACAGTTTCTTTTTTCACTTTCAACAAATTTGGAAAAATTGAAAAATTAAAGCTCTATTCACTTTTCAAAATTTGGATAAAATGGAAATCTCGGCTTTTTGATTCTCATTATAAGCCGTAGCATATACCAAGGAGAACATCAGTGCGTATGATTTACAACAAAAGAACAAAATACAATGTAACGTATATGTCCAGAGTACATCTGCGTTAAAGTGGAGGATAATGAAGGCACATGATATCGATTGAGAAATGGTGATGGACAAGAGGTCATATCGAATATTATTTAACGCTAGGAAATATTAAAGAAAATGGTTTGATTTAATTACTAGATTCGAAAAAAGAAAAAGTAAGCTCGCTATACGAATATGTATTTTTAACCCTATTTGTACCAAACTGTGGCTTTGGATCGCTTTTGAAATTTATAGTTGCATATATGATAACAGCTAAGTCAGATCGACCCATACCTTCACGTAATCCTCCACTGAACAGTTTTTTTTTATACCCTGCACCACACTGTGGAACAGGGTATTATAAGTTAGTGCATATGTTTGTAACACCCAGAAGGAGACGAGATAGACACATGGTGTCTTTGGCAATAATGCTCAGGGTGGGTCCCTGAGTCGATATAACCATGTCCGTCTGTCCGTCCGTCCGTCCGTCCGTCTGTCTGTGAACACATTTTTGTGATCAAAGTCTAGGTCGCAATTTAAGTCCAATCGCCTTCAAATTTGACACATGTTCCTAATTTGGGTCAGAATAGAACCCTATTGATTTTGGATTTAGATATTGATTCGGTTCAGATGTAGATATAGCTCCCATATATATCTTTCGCCCGATATGCACTTATATGGACCCAGCAGCCAGAGTTTTATACCGATTTGCTTGAAATTTTGTACAAACATAACACTTAGTCATATAGTCAAGTGTGCAAAATTTGATTGAAATCGGTTCAGATTTAGGTATAGCTCCCATATATATCTTTCACCCGATATGGGCTTACATGGCCCCAGAAGCCAGATTTTTGGCCGAATTTGGTTGAAATTTTGCACTAGAAGTACAATTAGTAGTATAGTCAAGTGTGAAAAATTTGATTGAAATCGGTTCAAATTTAGATATAGCTCCCATATATATCATTCGCCCGATATGGGCTAATATGGTCCTAAAAGCCAGAGTTTTGGCCCAATTTGGTTGAATTTTTGCACAGGGAGTATATTTAGCATTATAGCTATTCGTGCCAAGTTTGGTTGAAATCGGTTCAGATTTAGTTATAGCTCCCATATATATCTTTCGCCCGATATGCACTTATATGGACCCAGAAGCCAGAGTTGTATCCCGATTAGCTTGAAGTTTTGCACAAAGAGTACAATTGGTAGTATAGTCATGTGTGCCAAAGTTGATTGAAATCGATTTAGATTTAGATATAGCTCCCATATATATGTTTCTCTGATTTCGACAAAAATGGTGAAAATACCAACATTTTCCTTGTTAAATCGCCACTGCTTAGTCGAAAAGTTGTAAAAATGACTCTAATTTTCCTAGACTTCTAATACATATATATCTAGTGATAAATCATAAATAAATCTTCGCGAAGTTTCCTTAAAATTGCTTCAGATTTAAATGTTTCCCATATTTTTTTACTAAAATTGTGTTCCACCCTAGTGCATTAGCCAACTTAAATTTTGAGCCTATAGATTTTGTAAAAGTTTATCAAATTCTGTCCAAATCGAGTCATATTTAAATGTATGTATTTGGGACAAACCTTTATATATAGCACCCAACACATTTGAGGCAGTTGATACAATATCGAAAATGTGGATCTACAGAGTGGTGCAGGGTATAATATAGTCGGCTCCGCCCGACTTTAGACTTTCCTTACTTGTTTTATACATAAAATTATGAGCTGATGATATTCGCTTAGACTAGACTAAAATTTTCCATAAAAAAATAAATATTCTTTCTAGTTTTTCCCTTTCTTCATTGAGTCATAAAAGTATATGAAGAACATATTTGAACTTTATCACAATGTAATGACCACAATAGCCCTATAAGGATAAATCAAATCCATAAACTGCTCCGATAAGCAATTCATAAACGATAATCGTTAATGTTTTCATATTACCAGAGTAGTTACTAACAACTGGTTAGTTAAAACAGGTTAAAACATCTTCGCTCTAAGTTTCCACTTTATTCTCTGTTGTGTTTAGCGCACAATCCTTCAGACGTTTTCACTCTTTCGAGTTTTTCAGGGATGCTTTTTTTCATTCGAGCAGGACCAATTCATTTGTAGACTACAGAAGGATGTAATGGTCGAGTGGAGTACAATCCTCGTTGTTAATGTTTATTACATTCATGGACCATTAAAGCCATAGTGGTTCTCGAACAAATGTCTGCTCATAACTACGGCCATCCCTAAGAGTCAGTAAGCCATGTCTGTCGATATCCCTTAAGAAGCAGATTGTATGTGTGTGTGTATGTGACATTGGTGTTGATGGCGGTGTTTAACAAAACCACATTTCGTTTTAATGAACTTTCATAAATGGCAAGAAAATGGGTTTAAGTTTTATGTGTATACGCCGTAGACAGAAAGACGATTTTTGTTCTTAAATTCGCAAAATGAACCCAGCAAAAAAAGCGTCGCCAAAAAAGTAATGAAACTTTTCTTTTTGGATCCGGAAGTGGTGCAAAATTGAAGCAGAAGCGATGAATTTAACATGGGCTTGTCATAGGACGGATGTTCACCATTTTAAAATCCGTTGCACTGAATTTGCATTACTTCTTAAGGTATGATCCGAATTCAGCGTTCAGTTGATGTAAATTAAAAAAATTTGTGATATTTTGCCAAATAAATAATTTTTATAATTTGTTATAATTTTGAGTACATTCTAATCTGCCAAAAATTGTGCCTAGCAAAAATATTGACTTTAGACCCCATAAAATATATACCGATCGACTCAGCATCACCTGCGGAGTCGATCTAGCGCTTGGTGTCCGTCCGTCCATGTATTTGTTGTTCGCAGGATTCCGGTCGCAATTATTAACCGATTTTGATAAAATTTGGTATGTGGTGTTTTTTTTTTGGTACGAGAACGAACGCTATTGAATTAAAAAAAACAGATCAAATTTAGATATAGCTCCCATTTATATGTAAAGGGTGATACGGTCAAAATTTGGTCAATATAAACTTGACGTATTTCTTTCAATTTTGCATTTAAAAAACCTGAACACCCCTCATTTTGAAGGTGTGTGTGTGTAGAATGTTGCTCCTATTTTGATTTTGGAATTCACTCTTCAGTTGTCAAAATTCCGTCCAAGCAAGAAGAGCTGCGTATCAAAACTTTGCTCGCGCATCGCGAAAATCCGAGCTACTCGCACGCAAAGCTGGCAAAATCGCTAAAAGTTGCCAAATCAACCGTTACAAATGTAATTAAAGTGTTTGGGGAACGTTTGTCGGCAGCCAGGAAGTCCGGATCGGGGGGAAATCGAAAACCGGAAGCCGCTGAGACGACAAAGAGAGTTGCCGGTAGTTTCAAGCGAAACCCTAACCTATCTCTCCGAGATGCCGCAAATAAGCTGGGTGTATCGTCTACAACCATGCATCGAGCCAAAAAACGAGCCGGACTATCGACTTACAAGAAGGCAGTGACTCCAAATCGCGATAATAAACAAAATACGACGGCCAAAGCGCGATCCCGGAGGCTGTACACGACGATGCTGATGAAGTTTGACTGCGTGGTAATGGACGACGAAAACTACGTCAAAGCCGACTACAAGCAGCTTCCGGGACAGGAGTTTTATACGGCAAAAGGAAGGGGAAATGTAGCAGATATTTTCAAGCACATAAAACTGTCAAAGTTCGCAAAGAAATATCTGGTTTGGCAAGCCATCTGTACCTGTGGCTTGAAAAGCAACATTTTCATAGCTTCCGGGACTGTCAACCAAGAAATTTACGTGAAAGAGTGTTTGAATAAACGTCTGCTGCCTTTCCTGAAGAAACACGGTTGTTCCGTACTGTTTTGTCCGGATTTGGCATCTTGTCATTACGGTAAAATGGCCATGGAGTGGTACGCCGCCAACAACGTGCAGGTGGTTCCCAAGGACAAGAAGCCTCCCAACACGCCAGAGCTCCCCCAATTGAGAAATACTGGGCTATTGTCATGCGGAACCTAAAGAAGACCAAAAAAACTGCTAAGAACGAGCAGCAGTTCAAGGCAAACTGGCTTTCTGCGGCGAAGAAGGTGGGCAAGGTGGCTGTACAAAATCTAATGGCAGGTGTCAAGCGTGAGGCCCGGCAATTCGGAATTTTATACTAATTGAACTTTATACTAATTTTATACTAATTGAACTTGAAAAAGAAATTTAATTTGATTTTTTAAATAAACGATTTCACCGATTTACACGCGTTTTCCCTGGACCAAATTTTGACCGTATCACCCTTTAAGTCCCTTATTTATAAACCGATCCGACTCAAAGTTCGCCAAATCTAATTTTCTGTAGTACTTACTATATGTGCAAGAAATCATCGAAATCGGTTCAGATTTAGTTATAGCCCCATATATATGTATCGCCCGATTTTCAGAAATTTTGCCATACAACCTTCATTTATAAACCGATGATACTCAAATTTGCCTTACTATAACGTTTTATAGTACTGACTATATGTGCCAAATATCATCCAAATCGGTTCAGCTTTAGATTTAGCTCCCATATGTATGTAGCGCCCAATTTTCAAAAATTTGCCCCTTGCAACCTTATTATGGCAAAAATGCATGAATTGGGTTTCGAATCGCTTCCCCACCCACCGTATTCTCCAGATCTGGCCCCCAGTGAATTTTTCTTGTTCTCAGACCTCAAAAGGAGCTCGCAGGGAAAAATTTTGGCTGCAATGAAGATGTGATCGCCGAAACTGAGGCCTATTTTGCGGCAAAACCGAAGGAGTACTACCAAAATGGTATCAAAAAATTGGAAGGTCGTTATAATCGTTGTATCGCTCTTGAAGGGAACTATGTTGAATAATAAAAACGAATTTTGACAAAAAAAATGTGTTTTTCTTTGTTAGACCGGGCACTTATCAACCAACCTGTTAGTGGCGTCTAGACAAATATCCCCTTCTTTTTTTCGACATTTTAAAACCTAAAGAAACCCCTAACTTTTTTCAATATTTGATCGGGGAAGGGTATGTTCTTTTTTTTTAAATAATAGAGCAAAATCCTTTGTTTTACTTGAAATTTACGGGTGGTAAATGGTATGGGGTACCTGATTTTTCGTTATCTGGTGGAGAATGTACACCTTCTCTTTGTTCTATTTTTTGTTTTTTTTTTTTTTTTTTGTGAAAATTTAAAGTTTTCTGATTTTCTTGAAATGTGCTGGGAATGTAGAGGATGGTCTTTTATGGGAACTAAGTATTAAATTGTTTGATATTTGACCGCGATGGGGCGCTCCTTTCCGTTTATTGACAGACAACATAGATGGTGCTTCATTTTCCGGTAAATATTCGGAAAGGCATCGTTCCTGTAACCCACACTTTAAAAAATGTTATGATTATACTTTTAGAACTTTTAAATATTTTCATTCTCTCGTTTAATTGACAGGAAACATAGAGTGTTTCTATCTTCCTCCATGGATTTCACACAGGAAGAAGAAAAAGGTGTACTTTATTTGTTGTGACAGTAAAGCGACTTCGTAGGTCCTACTCTTTAAAAGAGTTCTCAGGTTTATTTGGTTGGTTGATAACTTGATGAAATTTTAATTAAATTATTATTCGCAAAAATTTAAATACACTAAACGTCAAACACTTCCATGAGTGAAATCTCCCTTAAAAATAAGCGTCAATCTATCCTTCGAAATATTCTGTGAAGGATAAGATTCTTCCCTAAAAATGAGTTATTTTTTTACCAAATAGTCTCTCAGTTTAAAAAAAAATCATGAAGGCACAGCGAAGCGGGTCGGGTTCGACTAGTATATTAAACTAATGCTCAAATTCAAAATTATGCCGACTAAAATATTTTTACCGATAATTATTCTGGGGGCGGGCTACGCCAGTACCCACTAGCTACGCCAATAACGATAACACAGACTAAAGGTATGTAGCTTCTTCTAGAGAGGGAGTACTGTGCAACACTGAACTACCCAATACTTTGCAACAAAAATATTTTATTTATCGAGTTAGCTTTGAAAATTATTGTCGTTTTCTTAAAAGATTTGTAATTCATTCTGTTGATGTTTTATAAACTAGAAAACATATTTTTTAAATAAATCAATTTCGGAAAATTGTACTATTGCTCATTACCCTCATGCTGTACGGTTATGGATTTGGAATAAGGAAAATTTCATTGGACTGAGGAATAAAATAAACAAGTATATACAGCAGTAAGTTCGGCCGGGCCGAATCTTAAATACCCACCACCATGAACCAAATATTAGGGTTTCCTTTGAAATTTCAGGAGGGCTTGAGGACACTTCCCGAAGATAAATTTAAAGATTTCACCTATGAAGACTATATCAGATTCTGGATTTATAAGAACCATTTTTGTTTGAGTTTTAGAGGAATCATTAACATCTCTTGTAAGTGTGCAAGAAAATTATAAAATAACGTCTTGATTTGAAATCTTAAATCTGTAGAAGTAAAATCTGGAAATTTTACATTGAGTTTCAAGCAATTTTCATGATCAGTGCGCCTTCTACACCCTCAAGAAGTGAAGTCGGTCTATATGGAGGCATTACCAAATGGACCGATAAAAACTTAATCCGATACACGTTTTTGTGAGCCTAAAATACCAGAATATTTACAATTTCAGGCATATCAGATAAAAACTACGGTTTCTAGAAACCCAAGGAGTTAAATCGGGAGATCGTTCTTATGGGGGCTATACTAAAATATGGACCGATACTCACCATTTTCGGCACAACTCTTTGTGACCTGAAAATACCTCTAGATTTCCAATTTCAGGCAAATAGGATAAAAACTTCGGATTCTAGAAGCCCAAGACCCCAAATCGGGAGATCGGTCTATATGGGGGCTATACCAAATTATGGACCGATACTCACAATTTTTGGCACACGTATTTGTGATCCTACAATACCTCTATATTTCCAATTTCAGGTAAATTTAATAAAAACTGCGATTTCTATAAGCCCAAGAAGTAAAATCGGGAGATCGGTCTATATGGGGGCTATACCAAAATATGGACCGATACTCACAATTTTTGGCACACATATTTGTGGTCCTACAATACCTCTAGATTTCCAATTTCAGATAAATTGAATAAAAACTGCGGTTTCTATAAGCCCAAGAAGTAAAATCGGGAGATCGGTCTATATGGGGGCTATACCAAAATATGGACCGATACTCACAATTTTTGGCACACGTATTTGTGGTCCTACAATACCTCTAGATTTCCAATTTCAGATAAATTGAATAAAAACTGCGTTTTCTATAAGCCCAAGAAGTAAAATCGGGAGATCGGTCTATATGGGGGCTATACCAAAATATGGACCGATACTCACAATTTTTGGCACACGTATTTGTGGTCCTACAATACCTCTAGATTTCCAATTTCAGGTAAATTGAATAAAAACTGCGGTTTCTATAAGCCCAAGAAGTAAAATCGGGAGATCGGTCTATATGGGGGCTATACCAAAACGTGGACCGATACTCACCATTTTTGGCACACCTCTTTATGGTCATAAAATACCTCCAGATTTCAAATTTCAGGCAAATTGGATAAAAACTACGATTTCTATAAGCCCAAGACCCCAAATCGGGAGGTCGGTTTATATGGGGACTATATCAAAACCTGGACCGATATAGCCCATCTTCGAACTTGACCTGCCTGCAGACAAAAGACGAGCTTGTGCAAAATTTCAGCACGATTGCTTCATTATTGAAGACTGTAGCGTGATTACAACAGACAGACAGACAGACAGACAGACGGACAGACGGACATCGTTATATCGTCTTAGAATTTCTCCCTGATCAAGAATATATATACTTTATATAGTCGGAAATCGATATTTCGATGTGTTACAAACGGAATGACAAACTTATTATACCCCCGTCACCATTCTATGGTGGTGGGTATAAAAACAAAATAAAACAAGTATATACGGCCGTAAGTTCGGCCAGGCCGAAGCTTATGTACCGTCCATCATGGATTGCGTAGAAACTTCTTCTAAACACTGCCATCCACAATCGAATTACTTAAGTTGCGGTAACGCTTGCCGATGGCAAGGTATCTTAAAACCTCCTAACACCATCTTCTAAATTGTATGTAAGTCCATACGTGGTATATATTAAATCAAAAAAGATCGATCCAATACGTATATAATTCAGTTTGACAAAGTAGACATAAAATTTTGACAAAATTTTCTACAGAAATAAAATTTTAACAAAATTTTCTATAGAAATAAAATTTTCACAAAATTTTCTATAGAAATAAAAATTTTGACAGAATATTCTATAGAAAGAAAATTTTGACAAAAATTTCTACAGAAATAAAATTTTAACAAAATTTTCTATACAAATAAACTTTTGACAAAATTTTCTATAGAAATAAAATCTTCGTAGATTATTTGTGGCTCGAGTGGCAACCATGATTATGAACCGAATAAAATTTGAACAAAATTTTCTATAGAAATAAAATGTTGACAAAATTTTCTATAGAAATAAAATTTTGACTATGATGAAAATTCTATTATGAACCGAATAAAATTTTAACAAAATTTTCTATAGAAATAAACTTTTGACAAAATTTTCTATAGAAATAAAATCTTGGTAGATTATTTGTGGCTCGAGTGGCAACCATGATTATGAACCAAATAAAATTTGAACAACATTTTCTATAGAAATAAAATTTTGACAAAATTTTCTATAGAAATAAAATTTTGAAAATGATGAAAATTTTATTATGAACCGAATAAAATTTTAACAAAATTTTCTCTAGAAATAAAATTTTGACAAAATTTTCTATAGAAATAACATTTTGACAAAATTTTCTATAGAAATAAAATTTTGGTAGATTATTTTTGGCTCTAGTGGCAACCGATATTGACCAATTTTTGTGTGATTGGACCAATTTTGGTATGGTTGTTAGAGACCATATACTAACACCACGTTCCTAATTTGAACCGGATCGGATGAATTTTGCTCCTCCAAGAGGCTCCGGAGGTCAAATATGGAGAACGTTTTATATGGGGGCTATATATAATTATGGACCGATATGGACCAATTCTGGCACGGTTGTTAAAGATCATATACTAACACCATGTTCCAAATTACAACCGGCTTGGATGAAATTTGCTTCTCTTGGAGACTTCGCAAGCCAAATCTGGGGATCGGTTTATATGGGGGCTATATATTATTATGAAGCGATGTGGACCAATTTTTGCATGGTTGTTAGAGACCATATACCAACATCATGTACCAAATTTCAGCCGGATCGGATGAAATTTGCTTCTCTTTGAGGCTCCGCAAGCCAAATCTGGGGATCGGTTTATATGGGGGCTATATATAATTATGGACCGATGTGGACCAATTTTTGCATGGTTGTTAGAGACCATATACCAACATCATGTACCAAATTTCAGCCGGATCGGATGAAATTTTCTTCTCTTTGAGGCTCCGCAAGCCAAATCTGGGGATCGGTTTATATTTGGGGGTATATATAATTATGGACCGATGTGGACCAATTTTTGCATGGTTGTTAGAGACCATATACCAAATTTCAGCCGGATCGGATGAAATTTGCTTCTCTTTTAGGCTCTGAAAGCCAAGTCTGGGGATCGGTTTATATGGGGGCTATATATAATTATTTACCGATGTGGACCAATTTTTGCATGAATGTTAGAGACCATATACCAACACCATGTACCAAATTTCAGCCGGATCGGATGAAATTTGCTTCTCTTTTAGGCTCCGCAAGCCAAATCTGGGGATCGGTTTATATGGGGGCTATATATAATTATGGACCGATGTGGACCAATTTTTGCATGGTTGTTAGAGACCATATACCAACACCATGTACCAAATTTCAGCCGGATCGGATGAAATATGCTTCTGTTAGAGGCTCCACAAGCCAAATCTGAGGGTCCCTTTATATGGGGGCCCATTTTCAATACCATCCGACCTACATCGATAACAACTACTGGTGCCAAGTTTCAAGTCGATAGCTTGTTTCGTTCGTAAGTTATCGTGATTTCAACAGACCGACGGACGGACATGCTTAGATCGACTCAGAATTTCACCACGACCCAGAATATATATACTTTATGGGGTCTTAGAGCAATATTTCGATGTGTTACAAACGGAATGACAAAGTTAATATACCCCCATCCTATGATGGAGGGTATAAAAATTTTTATAATACATAAGAACATAAGTTAACTGCAGCATTGATTTAACGGCGGACTTTTTCTCTGTGTATATTGATTCAAGGGTAATCTTGTGTGTAGATGCTTTAATACCTGCAATTCAATATAAAGTGCTTGCTTTTGTGGTTCTTAATGTGTCGTTTTAACATTATGACGCTTTATTTGGGGAATTTTATCGTTGGTCATGCACGAATTATATTTGCCGAGTGAAATAAATCTGTCTGGCTTGCAAAATGGTGTCGTAAATGTAAGTAATTGACTCGTTACAATTTAATGTTCAATACACGGATGAAAAAGGCTGTTTTTCATATGTTTGGCTATAAACATTATATGTTTGGAACACAAATTTTTAAACAAAATATTTTTGAGTGCAAGCATTTCATGTTCATAAACTAGCATAACATGTTTGGGACATTTATGTTAATATGTTAGAACATATTATGTTTGGGACATAAAATGTTTGTAAATACAATATGCTTGGATGCAAACATATATTAATTTAGAAATAGCCTATAAACATATATGTGTTTAGTAGCTTGGACCGCTATTTAACAGGGAGCGATATTGAATTAAGTTGGTGGTTGTTGCTTGTTATATCAAAATTAAGATTTTATTTTTCCTTGGGCAATTGATCAGCTACTTCTTTGATCCTTACAAACTGTGTGGTCCGCTGTTCGAATCCCCGTCCGGCAAAAGGTAAAATTAAAATAAAAAAATCATACAATTGGATAATTTCTTCTACAATGTTTGTATTACAGAAAAAGGTGCTAAGAACTAAAAAATCTCGTGGAAGTGAGAAAGATGTGGGGGAATATACAATTGGGCAGAAACAAAATTTTGAGCATTCAGGTCGAAAACCTATGTTGTTAGCACCTATATTACCTGTTTATTTTCATAATTCATTATGATTGTAAATATATAAATAAATAAATAAAATTTTGAGCACAATATTGTTTGGGAGAATTTTTTTTAAGCATATAATATTTTTGGGTGCAAAATGCTTCCAAACATATTATATGTTCACATAATAACATATTGTTTTTTGGAAGACAACATTATTGAATTTGGATGCAAAAATACAAAATGTTTGGAACTTAGACTACCCAAACATATATTGTTTAGACCAATATGCTTTCAAACATATTATATATTGGAATAGATCAAACATATAAACGTTTGGGCAATACCCAAAAATATATATGCTTGAAGCAAAATATGTTTGGGAGTATATGTTACAGAAGCGATTTTTTGTGAGCGTGTAGTTAACTTTGTGTAGTTGTTGGGAAATTTGTAAAGGTTTTGCCATACCATATTTATTCTAAAAATGATATATAAAATATATTACACTTAAAGCTCGACTGAAAGATGAAAAGAGCTAGAATATAACTTCCACCCGTTTTTCAGTTTGTAATATGAGAATCAACCTTTCAAGTCCTGGCTCCTTGAATTTTGTGGATTCAAGGATTTCGACCAGTTTTTCAATAACCGATTCACCAGAAAGAATTGGAATTCAATTCATAGAGAGTATGTTACAACTTATGGCGGAATATTAATTACATTTCCCACATTTAATGACATTTCCTTTATATTTTACAAAATATATAACGGAGTCTTTCAAGGGTAAAGAAGTTTGGTCAACTACGTTAAGTTACTGAAATTTGAAAAACAGAGGCATTTCGGATCCGTAAATGGTTATGCTAATATATTTGTATACCCTCCACTAGATAGGGTCACGGCCTAAAGGAAAAAAAAGTTGATGCGGTCACCCCCCAGTTTTGTAGCATATTCGAAGACAATTTCAGAACACTAAAACTTTTTTTTTCCGTGCACCCTACGACCCCCCGAAATACAATTTATTGTGCTGTGTCGTCATTTGAAGTCCGATTGAAAAGAAACGCATATCGTTGTTCGTGGTTGATCAGGGGCTATATTTCGTGCATTGGTCATTTTTGACTCCGACGTCAAATTTGATTTTTAATTTTTATACCCACCACCATAGAATGGTGACGGGGGTATAATAAGTTTGTCATTCCGTTTGTAACACATCGAAATATCGATTTCCGACTATATAAAGTATATATATTCTTGATCAGGGAGAAATTCTAAGACGATATAACGATGTCCGTCTGTCCGTCTGTCTGTCTGTCTGTCTGTCTGTTGTAATCACGCTACAGTCTTCAATAATGAAGCAATCGTGCTGAAATTTTGCACAAGCTCGTCTTTTGTCTGCAGGCAGGTCAAGTTCGAAGATGGGCTATATCGGTCCAGGTTTTGATATAGTCCCCATATAAACCGACCTCCCGATTTGGGGTCTTGGGCTTATAGAAATCGTAGTTTTTATCCAATTTGCCTGAAATTTGAAATCTGGAGGTATTTTATGACCATAAAGAGGTGTGCCAAAAATGGTGAGTATCGGTCCACGTTTTGGTATAGCCCCCATATAGACCGATCTCCCGATTTTACTTCTTGGGCTTATAGAAACCGCAGTTTTTATTCAATTTACCTGAAATTGGAAATCTAGAGGTATTGTAGGACCACAAATACGTGTGCCAAAAATTGTGAGTATCGGTCCATATTTTGGTATAGCCCCCATATAGACCGATCTCCCGATTTTACTTCTTGGGCTTATAGAAAACGCAGTTTTTATTCAATTTATCTGAAATTGGAAATCTAGAGGTATTGTAGGACCACAAATACGTGTGCCAAAAATTGTGAGTATCGGTCCATATTTTGGTATAGCCCCCATATAGACCGATCTCCCGATTTTACTTCTTGGGCTTATAGAAACCGCAGTTTTTATTCAATTTATCTGAAATTGGAAATCTAGAGGTATTGTAGGACCACAAATATGTGTGCCAAAAATTGTGAGTATCGGTCCATATTTTGGTATAGCCCCCATATAGACCGATCTCCCGATTTTACTTCTTGGGCTTATAGAAATCGCAGTTTTTATTAAATTTACCTGAAATTGGAAATATAGAGGTATTGTAGGATCACAAATACGTGTGCCAAAAATTGTGAGTATCGGTCCATAATTTGGTATAGCCCCCATATAGACCGATCTCCCGATTTGGGGTCTTGGGCTTCTAGAATCCGAAGTTTTTATCCTATTTGCCTGAAATTGGAAATCTAGAGGTATTTTCAGGTCACAAAGAGGTGTGCCGAAAATGGTGAGTATCGGTCCATATTTTAGTATAGCCCCCATAAGAACGATCTCCCGATTTAACTCCTTGGGTTTCTAGAAACCGTAGTTTTTATCTGATATGCCTGAAATTGTAAATATTCTGGTATTTTAGGCTCACAAAAACGTGTATCGGATTAAGTTTTTATCGGTCCATTTGGTAATGCCTCCATATAGACCGACTTCACTTCTTGAGGGTGTAGAAGGCGCACTGATCATGAAAATTGCTTGAAACTCAATGTAAAATTTCCAGATTTTACTTCTACAGATTTAAGATTTCAAATCAAGACGTTATTTTATAATTTTCTTGCACACTTACAAGAGATGTTAATGATTCCTCTAAAACTCAAACAAAAATGGTTCTTATAAATCCAGAATCTGATATAGTCTTCATAGGTGAAATCTTTAAATTTATCTTCGGGAAGTGTCCTCAAGCCCTCCTGAAATTTCAAAGGAAACCCTAATATTTGGTTCATGGTGGTGGGTATTTAAGATTCGGCCCGGCCGAACTTACTGCTGTATATACTTGTTTTTATTTCCCATTTCTTACAACCATTATAAAGATCTTAACAAAATATGAAACTTTTGCTTTTGAAGTATTTACTTATATTCATAAACAAAAAAGTTACAGAGATTTTAAAAAGTCAATAGGTCACCCTACACACCACCAGATAGTTTTTGTTGTGTTGTCATGATGTCCGATCGAAACCACATGCACATCGTTATTCACATCTACGAAATTAATTTATAAGGCATTTAGAACACAAAACCTGTTTATCTGTAAATTTCTAACGGTACCTTTGTATACATACTCGTTGTTTGCACTATGGCATTTTCTGCGTTATGCAAAGTGCGTGTGTTTTTGCAAGAACAATTTGAGAGCCTACTGTTTTAAAATTCTAACAATCACATTCGCTACATAATTTTTAAGTCTGTCCATATTTTTGTGAGAGAAGGCTGTTGTTTTCACTTTTTTCAAATACTATCAACAGCCTTCTCTCACAAAAATATGGACAGACTTAAAAAATCATGTAGCGAATGTGATTGTTAGAATTTGTAAAAAAACCAAAATTGCTGTTAGCATCGTGTTTTATATTTTATATGAATTTTTATATGGTTTTTTCTGCCACATTTTTACTAAAAAAAAGCCGTTTTTTAACCTTTTTAAGCCGCCAACATCCAATCTTCTTACCCGATTTGAAAATTTTCTGAGAATGAGTTGTAGACGGCTCAATTTTCTTTAATTTGAGTGGTATTAGGATCAAAAAGGTCAAAGAAAACGATAGATATGCTCAAAATTGTAGGTGTACCTCCAAAAATTAAAAAAAAAAAATTTAAAATTGTATCTCTAAAACCAATCGACAGACAATTTTTATACCCTCCATCATAGGATGGGGGTATATTAACTTTGTCATTCCGTTTGTAACACATCGAAATATTGCTCTAAGACCCCATAAAGTATATATATTCTGGGTCGTGGTGAAATTCTGAGTCGATCTAAGCATGTCCGTCCGTCCGTCCGTCCGTCCGTCCGTCTGTTGAAATCACGCTAACTTCCGAACGAAACAAGCTATCGACTTGAAACTTGGCACAAGTAGTTGTTATCGATGTAGGTTGGATGGTATTGAAAATGGGTCATATCGGTCCACTTTTACGTATAGCCCCCATATAAAGGGACCCTCAGATTTGGCTTGTGGAGCCTCTAACAGAAGCATATTTCATCCGATCCGGCTGAAATTTGGTACATGGTGTTGGTATATGGTCTCTAACAACTATGCAAAAATTGGTCCACATCGGTCCATAATTATATATAGCCCCCATATAAACCGATCCCCAGATTTGGCTTGCGGAGCCTAAAAGAGAAGCAAATTTCATCAGATCCGGCTGAAATTTGGTACATGGTGTTGGTATATGGTCTTTAACAACCATGCAAAAATTGGTCCACATCGGTCCATAATTATATATAGCCCCCATATAAACTGATCCCCAGATTTGGCTTGCGGAGCCTAAAAGAGAAGCAAATTTCATCCGATCCAGCTGAAATTTGATACATGGTGTTGGTATATGGTCTCTAACAACCATGCAAAAATTGGTCCACATCGGTCCATAATTATATATAGCCCCCATATAAACCGATCCCCAGATTTGGCTTGCGGAGCCTCAAAGAGAAGAAAATTTCATCCGATCCGGCTGAAATTTGGTACATGATGTTGGTATATGGTCTCTAACAACCATGCGAAAATAGGTCCATATCGGTCCTTAATTATATATAGCCCCCATATAAACCGATCCCCAGATTTGGCTTGTGGAGCCTCTAAGAGAAGCATATTTCATCCGATCCGGCTGAAATTTTGTTCATGCTGTTGGTATATGGTCTCTAACAATCATGCAAAAATTGGTCCACATCGGTCCATAATTATATATAACCCCCATATAAACCGATCCCCAGATTTGGCATGCGGAGCCTCAAAGAGAAGCAAATTTCATCCGATCCGGCTGAAATTTGGTACATGATGTTGGTATATGGTCTCTAACAACCATGCAAAAATTGGTCCACATCGCTTCATAATTATATATAGCTCCCATATAAACCGATCCCCAGATTTGGCTTGCGAAGTGTCCAAGAGAAGCAAATTTCATCCAAGCCGGTTATAATTTGGAACATGGTGTTAGTATATGATCTTTAACAACCGTGCCAGAATTGGTCCATATCGGTCCATAATTATATATAGCCCCCATATAAAACGTTCTCCAGATTTGACCTCCGGAGCCTCTTGGAAGAGCAAAATTCATACGATCCGGTTCAAATTAGGAACGTTGTGTTAGTATATAGTCGCTAACAACCATACCAAAATTGGTCCAATCACACAAAAATTGGTCCATATCGGTTCATAATCATGGTTGCCACTAGAGCCAAAAATAATCTACCAAAATTTTATTTCTATAGAAAATTTTGTCAAAATGTTATTTCTATAGAAAATTTTGTCAAAATTTTATTTCTAGAGAAAATTTTGTTAAAATTTTATTCGGTTCATAATAAAATTTTCATCATTTTCAAAATTTTATTTCTATAGAAAATTTTGTCAAAATTTTATTTCTATAGAAAATTTTGTTCAAATTTTATTCGGTTCATAATCATGGTTGCCACTCGAGCCACAAATAATCGACCAAGATTTTATTTCTATAGAAAAGTTTGTCAAAAGTTTATTTCTATAGAAAATTTTGTTAAAATTTTATTTCTGTAGAAATTTTTGTCAAAATTTTTTTTCTATAGAATATTTTGTCAAAATTTTTATTTCTATAGAAAATTTTGTGAAAATTTTAATTAAAATTTTTCTGTAGAAAATTTTGTCAAAATTTTATGTCTACTTTGTCAAACTGAATTATATACGTATTGGATCGATCTTTTTGATTTAATATATACCACGTATGGACTTACATACAATTTAGAAGAAGGTGTTAGGAGGTTTTAAGATACCTTGCCATCGGCAAGCGTTACCGCAACTTAAGTAATTCGATTGTGGATGGCAGTGTTTAGAAGAAGTTTCTTTATCAATCCATGATGGAGGGTACATAAGCTTCGGCCTGGCCGAACTTACGGCCGTATATACTTGTTTAAAACTCATTTTCGTGTTTCGTAGGTCAAAATCAATAAGAAAAAATATGCTAGAAACAAATCACAAAACGACTGTTGGCTAGTGTTATGTGGCAGCCCGATGTATCAGGCTCACTTAGACTATTCAGTCCATTGCGATACCACAGTGTTGAACTTCTCTCTTATCAGTGAGTGATGCCCGATTCCATGTTAAGCTCAATGACAAGGGACTGGAGCCCCTTGGAAGAGCCAAATTTATCCGATTCGGTTGAAATTTGGTACGTGATGTTAGTATATGGTATCCAACAACCATGCAGGAATTGCTTCATATCAGTCCATATTTATATATAGCCCCCATATAAACCGATCCCCAGATGTGACCTCAGGTGCCTTTTGGAGAAGCAAAATTCATCCGATCTGGTTGAAATTTGGTACGTGGTGGTAGTATATGATATTTAACAACCATGCCAAAAGTGGTCCATATCAGTCCATAATCATAAATAGCCCCCATATAAACCGATCCCGAGATTTGGTTTTGGAGCCTCTTGGAGGAGCAAATTTCATCCGAGTCAGTTGAAATTTGGTACATTGTGCTAGAATATGGCCGTTAACAACCATGTCTAACTAGGTCCATATCGGCCTATAGTTATATATAGCCCACAGATAAATCGATCCCCAATCACACAAAAATTGGTCCATATCAAGTTCATAATTGTATATAGCCCCCATATAAGCGACCCCCACACAGAAAAAAATATCACCAACATATTTCCCATTAAAAAGTTAATTGAAGTTGAAATTTTTTTTCAATTAATAAATTAATTGATACAATTAACTTTTTAATCATGATAGAAACATTAAGTTAATTAAGTCAATGATTGAAAATTTTAAAATTTTTAATTAAAAAATTAATTGATACAATTAACTTTTTAATGAAATTCGGAAGACTAATTCAGTTAAAAAAGCGCTGATTTTTTTTTTAATTTTTAATTAAAAATGTATTTCAAACAATCATTTGTTAATCCAAATAAAAACTCTAAGCCAATTCAGAAAGTAATTAAAAATAGTTACCTTTTTTAATTAATAAATTAATTGAGTTTTGCAATCAACATCAATTAAATTTTTAATTGAATCAATTAAAAAATTAATTGAATTTTTCTGAAAAAAACAATTAATTTTTTAATCAAGAATTTTTTCTATGCCCAATTAAAACTGTGATTGATACTATCATTTTCGTGATTGAAGACATTTCAATTAAAAAATTAATTGGATCAATTAATTTGGTGATTGAATCAGATGAAAAATTTTTTGTATGCATATTTCAATTCTGGCGCTCTACGTACCGTGCAAAAGTCAGTATCGATTCGTATTTTTTTGTAGACTTACCTATATATACCTTTTTGGTCTAGTGTATACCACGTATGTACTAATTCACAATTTAGAAAACGATGTTAAGAAGTTTTAAGATACCACAACCCAAGTAATTCGATTGTGGATGACAGTCTTTCGTACCCTCCATGGTGGAGGGTACACAAGATTCGGGCTGGCCGAACATACGGCCGTATATACCTGTTCTTTTTTTACTATGCAATCAACTGGAAACACTTTTTATTAGCAGATTAATGCCATTAAATTATTGAAACTGCACTTTACTCCGAATCACCAATTTGCTGTGATAAAAAGGGTACATATCGGTCCATATTTTTATATGAAAATAAAGCAAACTTTCCAGGTTTTATTTCTCTTGGTGATTTGAGTATAGGGAAAAAATCTATAGAAAATATTTTTGTATTTGATTAAGGGGTTTCTTAAGTGCATATTTATTTATCTACAATATATTCCAAAATCAGGAAAAAATATTAAAGCACAATGGACCTAGTAAGTGTTTAGCATAAATGTATTTTTTGCTTCAAATCGTTTAGGATTATAACTTAAATGACTTCTATTTAGCTGAACCAAAGGAAAACTCCCATTAGCCCTCACTTACCCAAATGTCCCTTTTATGAAAGACAGTATACAAGGATAGGCCGAATTTTAAATTCCCAACACCATGAATGACATATACTAATTTTCCTTGAGTAAATTTCAAGTGAATTTTATGGGACAAACAACCTCAAGAAGGTCGGTTCAAAGCTGTATTTGGGGGCTATAGCAGAATATGGATCATATTTAGAACATGACCGACTATATTCTATCATGAACCACTTTGTGCATCCACATTTTCGATAACATCTCAAAAATTTCAAATGTGTTGGGTGCTATATATACAGGTTTATATTCGCATATATTTTTAAATGAAACGATGTGGAAAAAACATTTAAACTTCTACAAAATCTGTAGACTTAAAATTTAAACCGGGTAATGCTCTAGTACGTGGAATGTAGAATGTTAGTAAAAATATGCGAGATATATAAATCTAAGGCAATTTTTACGCATTGAAGATTTATCATGCAATACATATGAATTACGTGTATAAGTAAAAATTGCAATTTTACAAGGAAATGGGTAAAATCAGGGTAAAACCATGGGTTCTGGGTCCGAAATTGTGCAAAATTTGGACCTAGGTTAGGTTAGATTAGGTTAGGTGGCAGCCCGATGTATCAGGCTCACTTAGACTATTCAGTCCATTGTGATACCACATTGGTGAACTTCTCTCTTTTGGATTTGGACCTAGACTTTGATTAAAAAATATATATTCGCAGATAGGCGGACATGTCTAGATTCAGAGTATAAAAAATCTATTAGATTTCAAATTTTAGCCAAATCCAAAGACCACCCCATATGATGGATCAGATAAAACTTGTGGCGTCTATTCATATATATGAAAGCTATATCTGAATCTGAACCGGTTTCAATATAGATTTGCACACTTGAAAGTACTGACAACGATCGGTTAGTGAAGAAGTGCAATGTGACCCATTTGTTGAAATTGTACGATACATATATATGGGAATTATACCACGTTTGATCCAAAATTTTCCAAATTCAGTAGTGGTTGTTCTTGTGCCAAAAAACACAAACTTTCATCAAAATCGGCTAACAATTGCGACCGGAATCCTGCGAACAACAAGAACATGGATGGACGGACACCAAGGCCATATCGATCAGGGGTGGTTTTTTAGTCGATCGGTATAAATTTTACACATTTTTTGGTTGATCAAAGTTATTATGTGGTTTAGCGCATTATTAACTGATGTAATTAACTTTTGTATAAAATTAAAAAATGAAGTCAGGTAAAACAGGGATTAAAAATTGTTTGTTTTTAATCAATAATTTTATTGATATAATAAACTTTTTAATTAAATTAAAAAAAAAAAACAAGTATATACGGCCGTAAGTTCGGCCAGGCCGAATCTTATGTACCCTCCACCATGGATTGCGTAGAAACTCCTATGAAATACTAACATCCACAATCGAATTACTTGGGTTGTGGTATCTTAAAACTTCTTAACATCGTTTTCTAAATTGTGAGTTAGTCCATACGTGGTATATATTAGACAAAAAAGTTATGTATAGTTAAGTCTACAAATAATTAGGAATCGATATGGACTTTTTGCACGGTACGTAGAGAGCCAGAATTGAAATATAGGGGTCGCTTATATGGGGGCTATATACAATTATGAACTTGATATGGACGAATTTTTGTGTGATTGGGGATCGATCTATCTGAGGGCCATATATAACTATAGACCGATATGGACCTAGTTAGGCATGGTTGTTAACGACCATATACTAGCACAATGTACCAAATTACAACTCACTCAGATGAAATTTGCTCCTCCAAGAGGCTCCAAAACCAAATCTTGGGATCGGTTTATATGAGGCTATGTATGATTATGGACTGATATGGACCACTTTTGGCATGGTTGTTAAATATCATATACTTCCACCACGTACCAAATTTCAGGCAGATCGGATGAATTTTGCTTCTCCAAAAAGGCACCGGAGGTCAAATCTGGGGATCGGTTTATATGGGAGCTATATATAATTATGGACTGATATCGACCAATTTTTGCATGGGAGTTTGAGGCCATATATTAACACCACGTACCAAATTTCAACTGAATTAGATGAATTTTGGTCTTCCAAGAGGCTCCGGAGGTCAAATCTGGTGATCGGTTTATATGGGGGCTATATATAATTATCGACCGACCAATTTTTGCATGATTGTTAGAGACCATATACTAACACCATGTACCAAATTTCAGCCGGATCGGATGAAATTTGCTTCTCTTAGCGGCCTCGCAATCCAAATCGGGGGATCGGTTTATATGGGGGCTATATATATAATTAACGACCGATATGAACCAGTTTTTGCATGGTTGTTACGGACCATATAATAACACCATGTACCAAATTTCAGCCGGATCGGATGAAATTTGCTTCTCTTAGAGGCCTCGCAAGCCAAATCGGGGGATCGGTTTATATGGGTGCTATATATAATTATGGACCGACGTGAACCAATTTTTGCATGGTTATTAGAGACCTTATCAATTTATTTCTGACCATAATAGCCTTAGTTAGTACCCGATCTTACTCTAATTTTGCACAAGGTTACCTTCTCTGGTATCAACCAAACCTGGGAAATATCATCCAAATCGGTTCAGATTTAGATATAGCTCTCATATATATGTATCGATCGATTTTCCCAAATTTGGCCATAATACTCTTATTTATTAACCGATCTTACAGAAATTTAGCACAAGGTAACCTTCTGGGGTATCGATCACACCTGTAAAATATCATCCAAATCGGATGATATTATGATCGATATTATGATATTTGGCCGATATTATGATCGGCCAAGAGAGCACGCAAAAGTGCTCTATATTTAGTTAAGTACTCTCTTTGTGCTCTTTTTATGCATCACAACATATATTACTCAATGCGATTCAATAAATGATAAAAGTAAACTGAACATACGTAAATGTCACACTACGAGATTTTCCTTCGCCGTTATTTTCTTATTAAATAGTGTTTTACTTTATATATCAGAGTCGAAGAAGAGAACACCGATGTTGCTTCTTCACTTTGTACTCTGTTCTAAATGTAAACAAACTTCTTTCAATAAAATTTTTTAACAAAAACAACAAAAAAATTACTTACAAAGTATTGTAAGAAAATTAGCTTGAGTTGAAAGTGGTTTATTTTATGTATATGTTATGAACCTTTTTTATGTTTAAATGAATTATTATGGAATTAAATGTTTTTATTTTATTTTAAAAGGTGTGCTCTTTTTTCGTATGTGCTCTTTTTATAAACTGAATGTGCTCTTTTTATAAACTGAATGTGCTCTTTTTGCCTCTTCAAAATCTGGCAGCCCTAACCAGAATCCTGCGAACAACAAATACATGAACGGACGGACGGACACCAAGCGCTAGATCGACTCAGGAGGTGATGCTGAGTCGATCGGTATATATTTTATGGGGTCTAAAATCAATATTTCTGATAGGCACACGGATGAGAAAGACTGTTTTTCATATGTTTGGCTATAAACATTATATGTTTGGAACACAAATTTTTAAACACAATATTTTTGAGTGCAAGCATATAATGTTCATAAACTAGCATAACATGTTTGGGACATATATGTTAATATGTTAGAACATATTATGTTTGGGACATAAAATGTTTTTAAATATAATATGCTTGGATGCAAACATATATTAATTTAGAAATAGCCTATAAACATATATGTGTTTAGTAGCTTGGAGCGCTATTTAACAGGGAGCGATATTGAATTAAGTTGGTGGTTGATGCTTGTTATTACAAAATTAACATTTTATTTTTCCTTGGGCAATTGATCAGCTACTTCTTTGATCCTTACAAACTGTGTGGTCCGCTGTTCGAATCCCCGTCCGGCAAAAGGTAAAATTAAAATAAAAAAAATCATAAAATTGAATAATTTCTTCTACAATGTTTGTATTACAGAAAAAGGTGCTAAGAACTAAAAAATCTCGTGGAAGTGAGAAAGATGTGGGGGAATATACAATTGGGCAGAAACAAAATTTTGAGCATTCAGGTCGAAAACCTATGTTGTTAGCACCTATATTACCTGTTTATTTTCATAATTCATTATGATTGTGAATATATAAATAAATAAATAAAATTTTGAGCACAATATTGTTTGGGAGAATTTTTTTAAGCATATAATATTTTTGGGTGCAAAATGCTTCCAAACATATTATATGTTCACATAATAACATATTGTTTTTTGGAAGACAACATTATTGAATTTGGATGCAAAAATACAAAATGTTTGGAAATTGACTACCCAAACATATATTGTTTAGACCAATATGCTTTCAAACATATTATATATTGGAAGAGATCAAACATATAAATGTTTGGGCAATAGCCAAAAATGTATATGCTTGAAGCAAAATATGTTTGGGAGTATATGTTACAGAAGCGATTTTTTGTGAGCGAGTAGTTAACTTTGTGTAGTTGTTGGGAAATTTGTAAAGGTTTTGCCATACCATATTTATTCTAAAAATGATATATAAAATATATTACACTTAAAGCTCGACTGAAAGATGAAAAGAGCTAGAATATAACTTCCACCCGTTAGAATATAACTTCCACCCGAATGAAAATTTTGCTTAGTATAGAAAACGCATTTCTCTAATATAAAGTTTTTTTCCTTGTCCAAAAGTCGATAAACTTTTCGATGAAATCGTATTGTCCTCATAATTAAGTGATTTGACTTAAAAATGGGTATCATAACATGAAAAAACAAGTATATACGGCCGTAAGTTCGGCCAGGCCGAAGCTTATGTACCCTCCATCATGGATTGCGTAGAAACTTCTTCTAAACACTGCCATCCACAATCGAATTACTTAAGTTGCGGTAACGCTTGCCGATGGCAAGGTATCTTAAAACCTCCTAACACCATCTTCTAAATTGTATGTAAATCCATACGTGGTATATATTAAATCAAAAAAGATCGATTCAATACGTATATAATTCAGTTTGACAAAGTAGACATACAATTTTGATAAAATTTTCTACAGAAATAAAATTTTAACAAAATTTTCTATAGAAATAAAATTTTCACAAAATTTTCTATAGAAATAAAAATATTGACAAAATATTCTATAGAAAGAAAATTTTGACAAAAATTTCTATAGAAATAAAATTTTAACAAAATTTTCTATAGAAATAAACTTTTGACAAAATTTTCTATAGAAATAAAATCTTGGTAGATTATTTGTGGCTCGAGTGGCAACCATGATTATGAACCGAATAAAATTTGAACAAAATTTTCTATAGAAATAAAATGTTGACAAAATTTTCTATAGAAATAACATTTTGAAAATGATGAAAATTTTATTATGAACCGAATAAAATTTTAACAAAATTTTCTCTAGAAATAAAATTTTGACAAAATTTTCTATAGAAATAAAATTTTGGTAGATTATTTTTGGCTCTAGTGGCAACCATGATTATGAACCGATATGGACCAATTTTTGTGTGATTATACCAATTTTGGTATGGTTGTTAGCAACCATATAGTAACACCACGTTCCTAATTTGAACCGGATCGGATGAATTTTGCTCCTCCAAGAGGCTCCGGAGGTCAAATCTGGAGAACGTTTTATATGGGGGCTATATATAATTATGGACCGATATGGACCAATTCTGGCACGGTTGTTAAAGATCATATACTAACACCATGTTCCAAATTACAACCGACTTGGATGAAATTTGCTTCTCTTTGAGGCTCCGCAAGCCAAATCTGGGGATCGGTTTATATGGGGGTTATATATAATTATGGACCGATGTGGACCAATTTTTGCATGATTGTTAGAGACCATATACCAACACCATGTACAAATTTCAGCCGGATCGGATGAAATTTGCTTCTCTTTTAGGCTCCGCAAACCAAATCTGGGGATCGGTTTATATGGGGGCTACATATAATTATGGACCGATGTGGACCAATTTTTGCATGATTGTTAGAGACCATATACCAACACCATGTACTAAATTTCAGCCGGATCGGATGAAATATGCTTCTGTTAGAGGCTCCACAAGCCAAATCTGAGGGTCCCTTTATATGGGGGCTATACGTAAAAGTGGACCGATATGGCCCATTCAGTACCATCCGACCTACATCGATAACAACTACTTGTGCCAAGTTTCAAGTCGATAGCTTGTTTCGTTCGGAAGTTAGCGTGATTTCAACAGACGGACGGACATGCTTAGATCGACTCAGAATTTCACCACGACCCAGAATATATATATTTCATGGGGTCTTAGAGCAATATTTCGATGTGTTACAAACGGAATGACAAAGTTAATATACCCCCATCCTATGATGGAGGGTATACATTTTTTTTTTGGGCTAAGGTCAACTTGACTTTAATAATTCAGAAAAATTCTTTAAAATTAATGAAATTGTCTTTAAATTTGTTGTCTTTTTGCATCTTGACTACAAAGCAAAAAATCGTTTAAATATAGGACATGTTTTTCAACACTTTATTTTAAAGACGTTTATTACTCGAAACATAGCATAATTTCTACTGGAAGTCGAGTCTTAAGTTGGAAAATAAAGTTGTAGTTAACTCGTTTTTAACGGACTTTGATAGCATATGAAGAAAAAACTAAAAAAACGAAAAATTAAAATTTGCTTCCTAGAAGCAAGTATACAAAACCCAAGTTTAAAAGAGAATTGTGTCTTAAGAGTGTCCTTACTAGTATTCTCCGCTTCTTTGGCTCGGAATCAATACCAACATTTTTAAAGTAAAGACAAAATCTTTTGAACCGGGCATGTTTTTTTTTAGTGTAGTAGATATTTAAGGTATATATTCAGATACACGCACAGAAAAACCATGTTTGGACATGGTTGCCGCATCCATTTAATGCTTATCTAGAGCATGTAATTGCCGCGAAAACCATGTATTTTGTCTTTGTAAAAATAGTTTTCGAGCGGAGAAAAATGTATGGTGGCAATAAACATTTGAATGGTTCTCAAATACCGCAAACATATTCTATCATTTAAATGATAGAATATGAGACCATTAAATGGTCGGGAAAATCATGTACCTGACCATTCAAATTTTTAACTTTTTTACAGGGAAAAAAGTATTTTTATAGGTTAAGTATAGACATGTCTAGAACCATTACATGGCCATAAAGACCATTTACATTTTTTTCGTGACCATTTACTTTTTTAACTTTTTTGCAGCGAATTTTATAAAAACATTGAGCAGGTACACACAATTTTCATTTTGCACGTCAGTCGTGTGTTGATTGTTTCTTGGAATGGACGGAGAATACGGATTTACTGTGTTTTGTGTTAATTTATTTATTCAGAAGTGGCACGTGGTTTTATGTGAACACAAAAAAGGAAAGTGTAATTGAAAAAATGTACCTGGTTTTTGTTCTGCATTTTGCTATATGGTATCATTTATTTTTATTTGCAGTTATATGATGTCTGCGTTTGTACATTTGATGGGCACGATGTAAATATGGAATAATTGCTTATTGTTGAAATTGAAATAAAATAGAGTGTGTAAAAATATATAATGTTTGCTTGAACGGTATTATAAATACAAATAAACAATGAATTAGTTTATAAATAAATAAAAACAAACAAATAAAGTTGATTTTGTGTTTTCTTTCCTCAATACCATAACATTTTAAATCGTGACCATTGTCTTTTCATTCAAACAAAATTTTTTTTATCAATATAATAACATTTTAGATGAGGACAATTACATTTTTCTTAGAACCATGTTCACTGAGCCAACATGGTTGCAGGTTAAAATGTTACATGGTCGCCGCAAAAATAGCTCCTATCATATTATTTTGCTCTTCGAATATGATTGTGACAATCATGTTTCTTCTCTGCGTGTAATTCAACAGAAAGGCGAAACAACGATGAATTTAAAAGAAGATATGGACAATATAAGCTGGAGCTACCGAGTTGCAATAAAATAAGCTGTGATATTTACAATTAAGTTGTGTCGTTAAATAAATTTATGTTACGTGTTTGAATAATTATACAAATGTAATCAAAAATACTTGCATCTCTGTAAGTTGTTTTGTTAATATTTGTATTGTGAAAGATAGTTATTTAACTTTAAAAATCTTTGTTTAAATAGACGAATCCCTTGAAAAAGCCGCCAAATAGTGGAGAAACGCCGGGAGAATATGAAATAAAAGAGTTTTATTTCAAAACTAAGTTAGGCCTAAATACACTGAAAAAACAGTGAACCCACCAGGAAGAAAAATTTCGGTTAATTTTAGAAAATGTTGAATATTTTTAGAAAATTTTAACTAAACAGTATAACAAACGCTGGCATCACGCCTATGTCATAAAAATAAGTAAATATTTTTCGAAAAATTCAAGAAAATTTACTAGACATAAGTAAGTTTTTTCACTAGTTAAAGAAAATTTTGTAGTTTGAATTAATAAATAATAAAATAAATTTGAATTAAATTTTTAATCAAGTATAATTTTTATTTGTTATTAATTCGGTCAATGAACTGAAGCATTTCATAATTTAATAAAAAAAGACTTTTTTCGTGTATGGAAGTCGATATTTTAATATGTTACAAACGGAATGGCAAACCTGTTATACCCCCTCAACCTATTATGTTGGTGGATATAAAAAAGTTTTGGCATTTCATTAATATTTATAAAGCAAAAAAAATCTCTGGGCCAGAATCAACAACAACAACAAATGGATAACAAATTAAAAACAACCCTCCGCAATATGCCCTTGCCCATTATGTTCCTATTTAAATTTTTACAAACAGAAAAGCAACTTTTGTTTACCGAAATCCGTACCACAGACAATGGCAACCAACATTGTCATCATTGTTGATGAAATGGTAAAAAGTTTGTATTTTCTATGGCAATGTGACACATAATCCCAAAATAATTGCGACCCTAAAAGGGGGGAGGGTAGTTGAAGTCTAGTTATAATTTCAGAAAAATTTCCAGCACTCAGTTGGCGATTAAAAATAAATCTAAATATGTGCCATACCGAAAATGGGATGGAAGTTGTTCCACTGGGAATGTGCATAATAACATAAGCCATTCATATGTAATTTACATATATATCCTGTAAGGTATTTGGTAATCTAAAAAATCCACTAAGCACTTATTCTAACAGTTTTGGGTAGTAGTAGTAGCTTGTTTATTTATGTAGATTCTCGTTTTAATTTCCTGCGTGTTGAAAAATGTAAAATTCATTAAAGTTTTGTATAATACCACATTGAAAAGATTTGGATGTTCGCAAGGACAGATCAAAACACATATTGAGAACAAAAGTATAAATTTCTAAAGAATACACAAAAAAATATCAATTAATTTGATTGTCATTACAATTAATACTATGTTTAAATTTGAGCTAACAACGTATTCGTTTTTACAACCGAGTATTTGTGTTATACATATTAATATGGTTTCATTCCATATTCTCATCACGCTGTTATCTTTAAATTAGACCGAGCATTTCTATTTGCATATGAATGTGAAGAAATGCAAATGAAATTTAAACCTATTTACTTGAACTTACCCAGGTATGCCACCGCTCTCCATGTGATTTGCCAATGTCACATCGTTTGACCACACGTCAAATTGCCATTTGACTAAACCCAAAACGCCACAATGTACACGTCCGGTGTGGATGCCCACACGCATGTTAACATTAACCGCCATCACCTCACGCACCAATCTGTAAATACAACCAAACAACGAGAAGTGAATAACCACAAACAAATCAACAAACACAAATAAGAAATTCAATTGTTATGCACAAACAACACTCAACCACATTTCTTAGCAAATGAGTGCTCGACTAAGTGCGGGTATGTGTATGTGGGGGAATGTAAACAGATGGAATCCCTGCCAACATTTGGAAGTTAGTTTTCCCACTTTTCGCCAATATATCACTTCTTCGTTTCTCTTATTCTAAAATGGGGAAGAGAGTTGACAATTCTCTCTTAAATGTTTCACTACTTCGACTCCCCTCCTCCAGTATTGGAGCGATAGTGTTTTTATTTTCCACAAATGAGCCACATCGTCACTACCCGTAGAAAAGATTTACGTACAACAAAATATTACAAAAACAAATTGCATGATGGCAAAATTATTTTTTGGATTAACCGTTATTCTGGTTTTTACGGCGGTCGGTTGACAATTTATGTGAAGTGTGAATTAATGTGTTACGTACAAAAAAAATGGATTAAAAAAAACAAATTACGTGGCGACAAAATTCTTAATTTAACAGTTATTCTGAAATTACAAACAGCAGAAATTATAGAACTTGATCTTAGTTATTTTGCGAGTTTTTCTGAAATCGGTAGACAATTTCGGTGAAGTGTGAAATAAAGTGTATGGAAAGTATTATAGGTAAAACTAAAAATTAATTTTAATCTTCCGTTGTGTTCAAAATGAGTTTTTCAACCACAAAAAGCATTTGAAAAAAGAAATAAAAGGGAAGCTTCCCGAATAATGGCACATTTTGAAACAAAAAAGCCAAAAATGTCTCCAAGTGAAAACAATGAAATCAGTGAAGACACATGTAAAATTTTCGATGAAAACAAAAATGAATTGGGTTCAAATGAAATATATTCAAGTGAAAGTGAAAATGAATATATAGATATGGTCGATGATTATCGTCATAAAAATATGGATTTCACCCAAAATTTTAGCAAGTGGCTTATAAAATATAATATATACAACTGTGCTTTAAATGAACTTTTTCCCATATTAAGGCTAAATAAAATACCAGTTCCAAAAGACTGTAGGACACTAAAAAACACAAAATGAAGGTCTTGTACGTAAAATGGGTAATGGATTTTGTACACATTATGGTTTGGAAGACCCTTTAACGGATTTTCTTTTTCAAAATAAATATCCGTTAAATATAATTGAATTGGATGTAGACAGATTGTCTCTTTGCAAAAGGTCGAACAAACAGGTATGGCCAATTTTGTGTAACGTTCCGGATTACCCCAATGTAATGTTAATAGGGCTTTATGAAGGATATTCCAAACAAAAAGATTCAAACGAGTTTCTTTCGGAAATTGTTGAAGAATGGATTCCTTTACGAAAATAAAATATGTAAAGTCCAGCTTCGATGTTTCGTAATGGACGCACCTGCAAAGGCATTAGTTCTGGGTATTAAAGGATATTTTTCGTGGACGCGTTGTACGGAAAAATGAATCATCCTTAAGAATCGATTAGTGTGCCCTGTTTATGACACCACGAAACCAATGAGAGACAATGCATCTTTCCGAGACATATTGCAAGCTGAGCATCACAATAGACAGGACCGGAGTGTCCTGGAAGCATTACTCATTGACATTGTAACTCAAATTGGGTTAGACTATATGCATGTTATTTATTTGAGAGTAACTAGGACTTTATTAAAGGCTTGGACAAGATTAAAAGGGCATGATTTCTCTCTCCAATCCTGGAAAATTGAGCAGCTCTCAGAGAGGTTAATTAACATTAAATCAAACATCACAGCAGAGTTTCCCACGAAACCGCGATCCCTAGATGAATTGGAAAATTCTTATATTATGGTGCTTTTTTTCTAAAGAATATATTGTCTGAGAAGAGATACAATCATTTTGTTAAGGTTTGTGTTGTCATAAGAATTCTTGTGGACACATCGAATTGCAAAATAAATAATGCTTTCGCCCAATTTCGCCAATGTTCTCCAATTATATGATTTGAGCTTTTTAACTTGCAATTTCCATAGTCTTCTCCACATACACACGGATGCTTACAAATTTCGTGAATTAGACAGTGTTAGTGTCTTTCGATTTGAAAACGAGTTACAAAAATTAAAAAATCGGTTGGAAAAAGTAATAATGTTTGTTCACATTTATATAACAGAGTTAAAAAAATATTATTTTAGAAAACATTGACGTTACGGATGGTTAATTTTTCGGGAAAAAACTACCTTGTAAAGAATGCGATTGCTATTCGTATATAAAATTTAAAAAATTTAATAAATATTAGGAAAATTTTGAAAATCAACGATGAACCTTTATTTAAAGGAAATAAAATAAATAATTTCAAACCACGTTTTGCAACCCCACTAAGTTCAGAAAAACTAAAAATCTACGAAACCGATAATATAGAAAAAGGTGAAGAAATAGAATTTACCCTTAAAAATATTGCAAACAAAGCCATTGCAAAACATTACACAAAATTCAATAGCAATATTCAGTTTGGTTCATAATGGATAATGTAACCGAATTACAATAACTTTTTGCAGAAATTATAGTTGAAATTAAAAAAAATACTCTAAAAGGCGTAAAATTTTTCATTGACGAAAGTGACAAACAGTCATATATTCACCTACCGATACTTACGCAAGGTATGGTTTATCATAAATTTCTAACCAGACATTAATGACAATTGAATAAAAACTCTCAATTAATTAAATTCGTTTCTTTAAAAATTCATGAAGTAAAGTAAAGCACTGTGACGCTGGAAGTCGGTGACCCTTGTTTCCAGCCACACCTTTTTGCAGGAGTTTATGCATTTATGTTTTGTATTTTTTTTTTTTTTGTTAAGAAATCCTTTTAATTTTATTTAAATTGTTTAGTTTTCTTGTATAATATTGAATTTGCGTTATATTTAAGTAATTTTTTTTTGATATGAAATTACTAAATACATAAGTTAAATTGTTTCTCATAATAAGAATGAACTACCTTTTTTGTTATAAGAATTAGTATGGGCATTAACAAGACTGTAACATAGCGTAAGCAATTGAAGTAAAAAAATTACCGTTATAAACCAACAGCATCATAAGTGAGCAGCACCTATTACGTTTAGAAGTAAACAAGTTGCCGTTAGAACGCATAACGAGGAAAGGTATAAAAGGCGTGCAGTGTGTGAGATCGGGGCAGTCAATCAACAGCAGCCAAGAAGGACACATCGACGTGGTAAGTGGCTTTTAGAAGAACTTAGTGGCGACACGACTTAACCTAACCGACTCCAAAGCTAGAGGTGTGCGACACTCTAGCCACGTGTTCCTACTTTTCCCTCATCCTTTCCTACTCCACACTAGCCACGTGCTCCTACCTCCTTTCTTTCCCTATCCCACAACCAGTGGTGTGCGATCACTCTAGTCACGTGTTCCTACTTTCTTTCCTTATCCCACAACTAGAGGTGTGCGACCACTCTAGTGACGTGTTCCTACTTTTCCCTCATCCTTTCCTATTCCAAAGCTAGAGATGTGCGACCACTCTAGCCACGTGCGCCTACGTTCTTTCCTTATCCCACAACTAGAGGTGTGCGACCACTCTAGTAACGTGTTCCTAATTTTCCCTCATCCTTTCCTACTCCAAAGCTAGAGGTGTGCGACCACTCTAGCCACGTGCTCCTACTTTCTTTCTTTCCCTATCCCACAACTAGAGGTGTGCGACCACTCTAGCCACGTGTTCCTACCTATTCCCCCTTCTTTCTCCCACAGCTAGAGGTGTGCGACCACTCTAGCCATGTGTTCCTACATTCCTCCCCCCGACCCTTTTTTTCCCTATTCCAGGTGTGCGACCGCATTACCCAAGATCAAAATCTTGACCTACATTCAGTGAATCCCGTGTCCCTCCTCCTGCCGAAGTGTCTCCCGGTGATCAGAATCCCAATAACCTATTCCATCGTGTCCTGCCGTCTCACACCGCCAACAATCCCCGGAGTAGTGCACAGCTCTCCCGTAGTCTACACAACACCACTCCACCGCGGGAAAACGATACCAGCCCAGTAACAGTACACAACTTGAGGACCAATAGGTCTCACCCGCTCCTAACGACAAATAAAAGACTCTTAACTATTATTCCTTGATTTCCCTATCCCACAACTAGAGGCGTGCGACCGCTCTAGCCACGTGCTCCCACTTTCTTTCTTTCCCTATCCCACAACTAGAGGTGTGCGACCACTCTAGTCACGTGGTCCTACTATTCCCTCATACTTTCCTACTCCAAAGCTAGAGGTGTGCGACCACTCTAGTCACGTGCTCCCACTTTCTTTCTTTCCCTATCCCACAACTAGAGGTGTGCGACCACTCTAGTCACGTGTTCCTACTTTTCCCTCATCCTTTCCTATTCCAAAGCTAGAGGTGTGTGACCACTCTAGCCACGTGTTCCTACTTTCTTTCTTTCCTTATCCCACAACTAGAGGTGTGCGACCACTCTAGTCACGTGTTCCTATTTTTCCCTTATCCTTCCCTACTCCAAAGCTAGAGGTGTGCGACCACTCTAGTCACGTGGTCCTATTATTCCCTCATACTTCCCTACTCCAAATCTATAGGTGTGCGACCACTCTAGCAACGTGTTCCTACCTATTCCTCCTTCTATCTCCCACAGCTAGAGGTGTGCGACCACTCTAGCCACGTGTTCCTACAATTATTAAAGTTAATTTAGACAAAATATTAATATTCAATATAGTCTCTCCTACACTGAAAAATGGCATGTTCGGTTCCAAAGATTTTGTGTTTACACCAACGATTTTGATATTGATTCAGTGGCAAAGGAATCGTAGAATCGTAGTAAGGATACTTTTAAGACACAATTCACCCTTAAGTTTTGTGCCCTTGATACTATGAGACAAATTTTAATTTATTCATGCTTTTTTATCCATATGCTATCGGAGCAATTTAAAAACGTGTCAACGCCAATTTAATTTTTCAAATTCATACTTGACTTCCAGTCGAAATTATGCAATGTTTCAAGTAAAAACATCTTTGAAATAAAGTGTCTTTTATATTTTAAACACTTTTTGGTTTTGTAGACAAGATACAAGAATTTTTCAGAATTATTAAGGCCAAGTTTACCTTAGTCTAACAAAATTTTCTTTCGTGTAGAGATACCCATTTTTAAATCGAACCACTTAATTGTAAGGACAAAACGTCTTCATTGAAAAGTTTACCAACTTTTGGCCTCAGTACAATATTTTTCCAGTGTATTTAAATGTCGTTCATTCTAATAATTTGTAATGTAGACTAGGGAATAGAAAATATTTTACCTGGAACTTAAAGCTAAACAAATCGCAAAATAGACTGAATTATGGTATGCTTCTTAGTATATCATATGTCTCTTTACTAAAATATTTCTACGTAAAGACACTCTTGGCCATTTTTAATGGTTTTATTTTAATCTTTGTTAAATTACCTGTTTGTCCAAGAAACCAGTAATACAATGATTATCATAATTGGTAGGATTTATATAGAATCGTTTTTTATTTCCAAATAAAAAATGCTTGAAATATCATGTGAGATTTATTACAAATCAATAATCTACTTTTTCAAGTCCATGGAATATGTTTTTTATACCCACCACCATAGGATGAGGGGTATATTAACTTTGTCACTCCGTTTGTAACACATCGAAATATTGCTCTAAGACCCCATAAAGTATATATATTCTGGGTCGTGGTGAAATTCTGAGTCGATCTGAGCATGTCCGTCCGTCCGTCCGTCCGTCTGTTGAAATCACGCTAACTTCCGAACGAAACAAGCTATCGACTTGAAACTTGGCACAAGTAGTTGTTATTGATGTAGGTCGGATGGTATTGCAAATGGGCCATATCGGTCCACTTTTACGTATAGCCCCCATATAAACGGACCCCAAAATTTGGCTTGCGAGGCCTCTAAGAGAAGCAAATTTCATCCGATCCGGCTGAAATTTGATACATGGTATTAGTATATGGTCTCTAACAACCATGCAAAAATTGGTCCACATCGGTCCATAATTATATATAGTCCCCATATAAACCGATCCCCCGATTTGGCTTGCGAGGCCTCTAAGAGAAGCAAATTTCATCCGATCCGGCTGAAATTTGGTACATGGTGTCAATAATCTCTCAATCTCTCACAACCATGCAAAAATTGGTCCACATCGGTCCATAATTATATATAGCCCCCATATAAACCGATCCCCCGATTTGGCTTGCGAGGCCTCTAAGAGAAGCACATTTCATCCGATCCGGCTGAAATTTGGTACGTGATGTTAGTATATGGTCTCTAACAACCATGCAAAAATTGGTCCACATCGGTTCATAATTATATATAGCCCCCATATAAACCGATCACCAGATTTGACCTCCGGAACCTCTTGGAAGACCAAAATTCATCTGATTCAGTTGAAATTTGGTACGTGGTGTTAATATATGGCCTCAAACTCCCATGAAAAAATTGGTCTATATCGGTCCATAATTATATATAGGCCCCATATAAACCGATCCCCAGATTTGACCTCCAGAGCCCCTTGGAAGAGCAAAATTCTTCCCATTCGGTTGGAATTTGGTACGTGATGTTAGTATATGGTATCCAACAACCATGCAGGAATTGGTTCCTATCAGTCTATAATTATATATAGCTCCCATATAAACCGATCCCCAGATTTGACCTCCGGTGCCTTTTGGAGAAGCAAAATTCATCCGATCTGCTTGAAATTTGGTACGTGGTGGTAGTATATGATATTTAACAACCATGCCAAAAGTGGTCCATATTAGTCCATAATCGTACATAGCCCCATATAAACCGATCCCGAGATTTGGTTTTGGAACCTCTTGGAGGAGCAAATTTCATCCGAGTGAGTTGAAATTTGGTACATTGTGCTAGTATATGGTCGTTAACAACCATGCTTAACTAGGTCCATATCGGTCTATAGTTATATATGGCCCTCAGATAAATCGATCCCCAATCACCCAAAAATTGGTCCATATCAAGTTCATAATTGTATATAACCCCCATATAAGCGACCCCCATATTTCAATTCTGGCTCTCTACGTACAAAAAGTCCATGTCGATTCGTAATTATTTGTAGACTTAACTATACATAACTTTTTTGTCTAATATATACCATGTATGGACTAAATCACAATTTAGATAACGATGTTAAGAAGTTTTAAGATACCACAACCCAAGTAATTCTATTGTGGATGATAGTCTTTCGTAGAAGTTTCTACGCAATCCATGGTGGTGGGTACATAAGATTCGGCCTGGCCGAACTTGCGGCCGTATATACTTGTTTAGTTTAATATATACCACGTATGGACTATGTGGTATATATTACGGTTTTAGGTAGTTTTAAGATACCTGGCCATCGGCAAGTGTTACCGCAACCCAAGTAATTCGATCGTGGATGACAGTCTTCCGTAGAAGTTTCTACGCAATCCGTGGTGGAGGGTACATAAGCTTCGGCCTGGCCGAACTTACGGCCGTATATACTTGTTAAATAGATACACCACAACAAATCGGGCTTGATGACATATGTAATGAGCTTCGTGTCCAAAAAATGGGAAACCAACAAAGAGACGAATCTTACCATAAACTTATTAAAACATTAACAAAAGAGGTAATTTCCCTTCGAAATGAGGTGCGCGAACTTAGAACCATGTCCGATTTGGACGTAAATATGGAGAACATGCCAAACTACCATTTATTGCACTCGATGAATTTAAGGATTTTGACGACAAATTTAGAATCATAAAAGGTAGTTATTATATAACCTGTAAAGAAAAAATTTAATGGTTTCTTTTTTCATCTAGATGTTTGCCACTCAATTCATAGAAATGCAACTGACTTCGATATGAACAGAGATTCCAAGCAACATTTCCTACATGCCGAAGACCGTGTTAACAAAAAATTAAAAAAAAACTGCCAATCATTAGTATAAGTAGTCTGTAATTTTTAAACATTTAATTCGTTTTAAGCTATTTAAATGATAATCGATGAAATATCTCTTTTGTAGTTTTAGATGTACGTTAAACATTAATGAATTTAGCTGTAAGGAATTCATCGTAAATTAATACAAAACTTGATTCATATTTTAATTGAATAAAACATTTAGCATAAATTTGTATTTTAAAATTTTGTTTTTTCATACGAACACTTCAAACGTAAAACAATCTACATAGTTTCTTTTTGATGATACGTTTTAGAGACTACGATCATCTATCGCATAGTAGAACTGTTCTTCTCGAACGGGGAAACTAAGTAGATTAAAAAGCGACAAAAATTGATATTGAAGCTATATACTTTCTTCCAATAGAGATGAATCGATGTAGATACTCGCATATTATATCGCATAGTGGGAAATTTCATCCCGAGCAGTGACACTAATTCGATAAGAAGATGATATCGCATGCGAAAGTTTTTACTCTTTCGGCGAGTCGATTTGGTCACAACCGCGATACAAATTGTTTGTAGGGTAAGTACTCTATGTTCTCAGTGGTAATGGTATGCTAATGGGTTTGAAAGTATCCTAGATTTATAGTTGCATAGTCGCATGTAATCAGTGAGTGTAAACGTATTATCCCCCTTCCTCTCAGTCTATCTCATCACATACTTATAGTCACTACTGTATGATGTTTACCCATAGGGACCCTAAATATATGTAGAGAATATTTGCTAAAAATTAAATTTACATTCAAAAAGTGAAATTTAGTTTGACCCAAATGAACAGATACTGCGGTAATCTGCAATGCGTACATCGTAAAACTCCAGTTGGGGCAATGTAATAAAATCAAAAAAAAAAAAAAATTGGAAACTTAAAAGGGGAATCCAGTAATATTACACAGAAGATAAAGATGTTGTCTCTGTTTTACCCACATGAGGATTGATTCCGGCCTAAAGTTATGCAATGATAACCATTCTAAAAAAACATATTTAAATCCTATACAATAATTTTACAATCCACACATAAATTTATTTAGGAGTAGACTTTTTTACTAGCATTTAACATCATTTTGATTGCATTCAAAATTTATCGTATTTAGAAACACAAATAAATATGAATTTTTATTAATTTCATTTTTACCTTTAAGTCCGGTATTACGTTGGCATTATCGCGCTAAAATATCAATTTTCCGATGGTTACTTCTCTTTGATAATTCATTTTAAAGAAAATAAACTTTTTCAATTGTTGCCCCACCAAGCTAAAGGGTGATTCTTTTGAGGTTAGGATTTTCATGCATTAGTATTTGACAGATCACGTGGGATTTCAGACATGGTGTCAAAGAGAAAGATGCTCAGTATGCTTTGACATTTCATCATGTATAGACTTACTAACGAGCAACGCTTGCAAATCATTGAATTTTATTACCAAAATCAGTGTTCGGTTCGAAATGTGTTTCGCGCTTTACGTCCGATTTATGGTCTACATAATCGACCAAGTGAGCAAACAATTAATGCGATTGTGACCAAGTTTCGCACTCAGTTTACTTTATTGGACATTAAACCAACCACACGAATGCGTACAGTGCGTACAGAAGAGAATATTGCGTCTGTTTCTGAGAGTGTTGCTGAAGACCGTGAAATGTCGATTCGTCGCCGTTCGCAGCAATTGGGTTTGTGTTATTCGACCACATGGAAGATTTTACGCAAAGATCTTGGTGTAAAACCGTATAAAATACAGCTCGTGCAAGAACTGAAGCCGAACGATCTGCCACAACGTCGAATTTTCAGTGAATGGGCCCTAGAAAAGTTGGCAGAAAATCCGCTTTTTTATCGACAAATTTTGTTCAGCGATGAGGCTCATTTCTGGTTGAATGGCTACGTAAATAAGCAAAATTGCCGCATTTGGAGTGAAGAGCAACCAGAAGCCGTTCAAGAACTGCCCATGCATCCCGAAAAATGCACTGTTTGGTGTGGTTTGTACGCTGGTGGAATCATTGGACCGTATTTTTTCAAAGATGCTGTTGGACGCAACGTTACGGTGAATGGCGATCGCTATCGTTCGATGCTAACAAACTTTTTGTTGCCAAAAATGGAAGAACTGAACTTGGTTGACATGTGGTTTCAACAAGATGGCGCTACATGCCACACAGCTCGCGATTCTATGGCCATTTTGAGGGAAAACTTCGGAGAACAATTCATCTCAAGAAATGGACCGGTAAGTTGGCCACCAAGATCATGCGATTTGACGCCTTTAGACTATTTTTTGTGGGGCTACGTCAAGTCTAAAGTCTACAGAAATAAGCCAGCAACTATTCCAGCTTTGGAAGACAACATTTCCGAAGAAATTCGGGCTATTCCGGCCGAAATGCTCGAAAAAGTTGCCCAAAATTGGACTTTCCGAATGGACCACCTAAGACGCAGCCGCGGTCAACATTTAAATGAAATTATCTTCAAAAAGTAAATGTCATGGACCAATCTAACGTTTCAAATAAAGAACCGATGAGATTTTGCAAATTTTATGCGTTTTTTAAAAAAAAAAAGTTATCAAGCTCTTAACAAATCAATTTGCCAAAAATTTCAACTCCTCAGCACATGCTCTTTTTTTCAAATATCTATTCTCTTTGTTCCGAACGTCTATTCGCTTTACAACGAATACTCATTATACCCTAAACCACATAGTGGCCAGGGTAAATTAACTTTGATCTGCCAAAAAATGTGCCTACCAGAAATATTGACTTTAGACCCCATAATATATATATACGATCGACTCAGCGGTCGTAATTATTACCCGATTTCGACGGTACAGGGAGTTTCTTGGGCACAAGGATGAAAGCTATTGAATTTGGAAGAAATCGGATCAAATTTAGACATAGCTCTTATATATATGTATCGCCCGATTTTCCCAAATTTGGTCGCAAAACTCTTATTTATCAACCGATCTTACTCAAAGTTGGCTAAATGTAATCTTCTATAGCACTTACTATATGTGCAAAAAATCATCGAAATCGGTTCAGATTTAGCTATAGCTCCCATATGTATGTACCGCCCGATTTTTCTAAATTTGTCCATAAAACCCTTATTTATCAACCGATCTTACTCAAAGTCCTCTATAGTCCTAACGGTATGTGCAACATTTCATCGAAATCGGTTCAGATGTAGATATAGCTCCCATATATATGTAGCGACCAATTTTCAAAAATTTGCCCCTTACAACCTTATTTTTGACCGTAGCGGCGTCATTTACAAACCGATTTTACTCAAATTTATCACAAGGTAATCTCCTGTAATATCAACAAACCCTGCAAAATAAAATCAAAATCGGTTCAGATTTAGATATAGCTCCCATATATATGTGTCGCCCGTTTTTGAAAAAAATATCCCTTACAAATTTATTTCTGACCATAATAGCCTTATTTAGTATCCGATCTTATTCTAATTTAGCACAAGGTAACCTTCTGTGGTATCAACCAAATCTGGGAAATATCATCGAAATCGGTTCAGATTTAGATATAGCTCCAATATATATGCATCGATCGATTTTCCCAAATTTGGTCATAATACTCTTATTTATTAACCAATGTTGCTCAAATCTCAAATGTACATGTATGATTTAGACTTACATGTAGTTCTTAAATAAATCTATTATCCTATTTTCAGAATTTTGGTTTTATTACCCACACTAATTGAGCGATTTCATCTTTTTTTAATAATGGACTCAATATTAGTGGCATACTAACTCTGTAGGTTTAGAATCAACTATCGCTCCTAATATTAGACATTTCTGTTCAGATTGTGATAAAACTCCCAAGAACCCCTCAATATTCTTAAATGTGGAAATGCGGTTTTCCCCAAACCTATACCACAAACAATGTTTACTAATTCAGTAGGGGTGGTTTAGGATATGATATAGTCGGCCCCGCCCGACTTCTGCTTTACTCACTTGTTATACCCTCCACCATAGGATGGGGGTATATTAACTTTGTCATTCCGTTTGTAACACATCGAAATATTGCTCTAAGACCCCATAAAGTATATATAATCTAGGTCGTGGGGAAATTCTGAGTCGATCTGAGCATGTCCGTCCGTCCGTCCGTCCGTTTGTTGAAATCACCCTAACTGCCGAACGAAACAAGCTATCGACTTGAAACTTGGCACAAGTAGTTGTTATTGATGTAGGTCAAATGGTATTGCAAATGGGCCATATCGGTCCACTTTTACGTACAGCCCCCATATAAATGGACCCCCAAATTTGGATTGCGGGGACTCTAAGAGAAGCAAATTTCATCCGATCCAGCTGAAATTTGGTACGTGGTGTTAATATATGGCCTCAAACATCCATGCAAAAACCATGCGAAATCGGTGCATAACCATGCGAAATCGGTGCAGTATTATAGACAAATTTTGGGGAAAATCGAGCGATGCATATATGTTATATGGGATCTATATCTAAATCTGAACCGATTTGGTTGATACTACAGAAGGTTCAATTTTTTATAACTTGGTTTCTTCATACTTTTAAAGGGTAATTTTAACTTTTTTGTTTCAAATACGTTAAAAACGGAGTAAGAATTCATAAAGAGGTGAATTTTTGAAAATATTTGAGGTCAAACGTTTCCGACAAGCGTTAGAATTCGTTAAAAATTATAAAAATTATTTATTTGACAAAATATTACAGAATTTTTTAATGTACATCCAAAACATTGAATTCGGATCACACCTAAAGAAGTGATGCAAATTCAGTGCAACGGCTGTTGAAATGGAGGACTTCCGTCCTATGACAAGCCCATGTTAAATTCATCGCTTCTGTGTCAATTTTCCACCACTTCCGGATCCAAAAAGAACATTTTCATTACTTTTTTGGCGACGATTTTTTGCTGGGTGATTTTGATGATATTCTGCGTGTTTGTTTAATATTACAGGAGATTGCTTTGTGATAAATTGGAGTACGATCGGTTAATAAATGAGACCACTTTGGTCAAAATAAGTTTATTAGGGGAAATTTTCAAAATCGGGCGGTACATATATATGGGGCTATATCTAAATCTGAACCGATTTGGATGATATTTTACAGGTGTGATTGATACCACAGAAGGTTACCTTGTGCTAAATTTCTGTAAGATCGGTTAATAAATAGGGTTATTATGACCACCCTTTTGGAAAATCGGGCGATGTATATATAGGAGCTATATCTAAATGTGAACCGATTTCCTTCATTTTTTGCACATATAGTTAGTACTATAGAAGATTAGAGTAAGCCACCTTTGACTAAGATCATATAGTAAATAAGGGTTTTATGGTCAAATTTGGGAAAATCAGGCGATACATATATATAGGAGCTATATCTTAATCTAAACCGATTTCGATGAACACACTCGAAGAATGGTGAATTATATTAATTTGTGCCAAATTTGACGGCAATCTGTTAGAAAAGAAGCGCAATATGATGTGTTTGATCCGATTTTTTTTTCCAAATTCCATATTCGTCCTTGTAGCAAAAAAACACTCTGTACCAAATTTCATCGAAATCGGAAAATAAATGCGACCAAAATCCTATGAACATCAAATATTTGGACGGGCGGATGGACACCAAGGGCCTGGATCGATCTATCTCATCTTCAAACTTGTCTGCTGGCAGGACAAAAGATGAGTGTGTGCAAAATTTTAGCATGAAGGCTATAGCGTGATTACAACATAAAGACTGACAGACGAACATCGTTGGAAATCGATGTGGTACAAATGGATGGGCAAACTTTTTATATTCTCATCACTTTCCTTTGGGGAGGGGTATAAAAAGGAAAAACAAGCGTAAAATTGTTAAGGTCAATGCCATATTTTCCTTTTGAACTCTTTTATTCCTTCACTCTTTTTGATACAATATACTTAGATATTTTTTCTTGTATTATTTTTTAAACGTGAACATTTTTAAAGATGTCTTATATGAAACAAAAATAAAATTTTTACAAACTTTTATTCTAGACATCGTACAGTGACATAAGAGACCATCGAAATGTAAAATAATTTAGAAAATAGTAATTTTAACATTTTTTGTTTTAAATAGGATTAAAACAGAGTAAGAACTGTTAAAATGGTGCAAATTATTTAAATTTTTTCGACAAAAATGCAAGAAATGCTCCGTACTAGAAAACTTGAAAACACTGAATTCAAATCACACCTTAAAAAGTAAAGAAAATTCAGCGCAACGGCTGTTGAAATGCAGGACATCTGTCATATGACAAGCCCATGTTAAATTTTGCGCCGATTTTGCACCGTATCCAAAAAGAAAATTTGCACTACTTTTTGGCGACGCTTGTTTTCTTGGGTTTTGGCTTAAACACAAAGAATCTTAAAAAAATTGTATGAAAACTATAAAATTTTGTGTCGTAAATTAATTAAATTTTTAATTGAAGCAATAAAATATAAATTGAAAGTATCGAAAAAATCAATTAATTTTTAATCAAATATATTTCCAATTATTTCTGTGATTGATACTATCATTATCGTGATTGAAGCAATTTCAATTAAAAAACAAGTAAGGAAAGTCTAAAGTCGGGCGGGGCCGACTATATTATACCCTGCACCACTCTGTGGATCTAAATTTTCGATACCATATCACATCCGTCAAATGTGTTGGGGGGCTATATATAAAGGTTTGTCCCAAATACATACATTTAAATATCACGCGATCTGGACAGAATTTGATAGACTTCTACAAAATCTATAGACTCAAAAATTAAGTCGGCTAATGCACAAGGGTGGAACACAATGTTAGTAAAAAAATATGGGAAACATTTAAATCTGAAGCAATTTTAAGGAAACTTCGCAAAAATTTATTTATGATTTATCGCTCAATATATATGTAATAGAAGATTAAGAAAATTAGAGTCATTTTTACAGCTCTTCGACTAAGCAGTGGCGATTTTACAAGGGAAATGTTGGTATTTTGACCATTTTTGTCGAAATCAGAAAAACATATATATGGGAGCTATATCTAAATCTGAACCGATTTCAACCAAATTTGGTACGCATAGCTACAATGCTAATTCTACTCCCTGTGCAAAATTTCGACTAAATCGGAGTTAAAAATTGGCCTCTGTGGTCATATGAGTGTAAATCGGGCGAAAGCTATATATGGGAGATATATCAAAATCTGAACCGATTTCAACCAAATTTAGCACGCATAGCTACAATGCTAATTCTACTCCCTGTGCAAAATTTCAACTAAATCGGAGTTAAAAAATGGTCTCTGTGGTCATATGAGTGTAAATCGGGCGAAAGCTATATATGGGAGATATATCTAAATCTGAACCGATTTCAACCAAATTTGGCACGCATAGCTGCAATGCTAATTCTACTCCCTGTGCAAAATTTCAACTAAATCGGAGTTAAAAATTGGCCTCTGTGGTCATATGAGTGTAAATCGGGCGAAAGCTATATGTGGGAGCTATATCTAAATCTGAACCGATTTCAACCAAATGTGACACGCATAGCTACAATGCTAATTCTACTCCCTGTGCAAAATTTTAACAAAATCGGAGCAAAAAATTGGCCTCTGTGGTCATATGAGTGTAAATCGGGCGAACGATATATATGGGAGCTATATCTAAATCTGAACCGATTTCAATAAAATTTGGCACGCTAGACTACACTACTAATTGAACTCCTAGTGCAAAATTTCGACCAAATTGGGGTAATACTCAGGCGTCTGGGGCGTATAAGTGCATATCGGGCGAAAGATATATGGGAGCTATATCTAAATCTGAACCGATTTCTTCCAAAATCAATAGGGTTCTATTTTGACCTAAAACACATACTTGTGCCAAATTCGAAGTCGATTGGGCTTAAATTACTACCTAATCCCTTGGTTACAAAAATGTGTTCACGGACAGACGGACAGACGGACAGACGGACATGGCTATATCGACTCAGGAACCCACCCTAAGCATTTTTGTCAAAGACACCATGTGTCTATCTCGTCTCCTTCTGGGTGTTGCAAACATATGCACTAACTTATAATACCCTGTTCCACAGTGTGGCGCAGGGTATAACAAGTATATACGGCCGTAAGTTCGGCGTATGTACCCTCCACCATAGATTGCGTAGAAACTTCTATTAAAGACGACCATCCACAATTAAACTACTTGGGTTGCGGCCGATGGCAAGGCATCTTAAAACTTCTTAACATCATCTTCTAAATTGTAAGTTAGTCCATGCACCCAGAGAAGGAATATGATCACCTCAAACATGTTTTAAGAGCAAAATGTTATTTTTGGGTGGTGACCATGTAACATGGTTTTCGCAACCATGTTATTTTTTCGGAAAGCATGTATCTGATTTCGGCAAGCAGGTTATATTTGACGAGAAAATAAAATTTTAGTGACAAACATGTTACATGGTTACCATACAAAAATAACATTTTGCTCTTGAAACATGTTTGAAGTGATCATTAAGGGTGATACGGTCAAAATTTGGTCAATATAAACTTGACGTATTTCTTTCAATTTTGCATTTAAAAAACCTGAACACCCCTCATTTTGAAGGTGTGTGTGTAGAATGTTGCTCCTATTTTAATTTTGGAATTCACTCTTCAGTTGTCAAAATGCCGTCCAAGCAAGAAGAGCAGCGTATCAAAATTTTGCCGCAAATAAGCTGGGTGTATCGTCTACAACCGTGGATCGAGCCAAAAAAACGAGCCGGACTATCCACTTATAAAAAGGTAGTGACTCCAAATCGCGATGATAAACAAAATACGACGGCCAAAGCGCGATCCCGGAGGCTGTACACGTCGATGCTGACGAAGTTTGACTGCGTGGTAATGGACGACGAAACCTACGTCAAAGCCGACTACAAGCAGCTTCCGGGACAGGAGTTTTGTACGGCAAAAGGAAGGGGAAAGGTAGCAGATATTTTCAAGCATGAAACTGTCAAAGTTCGCAAAGAAATATCTGGTTTGGCAAGCCATCTGTACCTGTGGCTTGAAAAGCAGCATTTTCATAGCTTCCGGGACTGTCAACCAAGAAATTTACGTGAAAGAGTGTTTGAATAAACGTCTGCTGCCTTTCCTGAAGAAACACGGCTGTTCCGTACTGTTTTGGCCGGATTTGGCATCTTGCCATTACGGTAAAAAGGCCATGGAGTTGTACGCCGCCAACAACGTGCAGGTGGTTCCCAAGGACAAAAACCCTCCCAACACGCCAGAGCTCCGCCCAATTGAGAAATACTGGGCTATTGTCAAGCGGAACCTAAAGAAGACCAAACAAAAACTGCTAAGGACGAGCAGCAGTTCAAGGCAAACTGGCTTTCTGCGGCGAAGAATGTGGACAAGGTGGCTGTACAAAATCTGATGGCAGGTGTCAAGCGTGAGGCCCGGCAATTCGGATTTGGACAAGCGAAAGCCTAACTGAATATTTTTCCTGAATTTTATACTAATTGAACTTGAAAAATAAATTTAATTTGATTTTTTAAATAAACGATTTCACCGATTTACACGCGTTTTCCCTTGACCAAATTTTGACCCTTTTTTCCTTCTCTGCGTGTGCGGGATATAGTAGACAAAAGAAAGGTCGACTAAATACGTACATATTCAGTTCTTGACCCGTATATATAGGGAAGAAATAATTACGAACCGATATGAACTTTTGTGTGGTAATTATAGAGCCATAATTGAAATATCGGGGTCGATTTATATGGGGGCTATATACAATTATGAACATGAGTGTACCAAAACTGGCAAATTTTTTACTGTTTGGTAGAGTGGTAGAAGATTTTACAAAATATTCCTCTCCAACTATGAAATGCTTCATAAATATTCTTTAGAAATAAAATTTTGACAAAATTCTCTACAGAAATAAAATTCTGATAAAATTTTCTATAGAAATAAAATTTTGACAAAATTTTATATAGAAATAAATTTTTGACATAATTTCCCAACGACATAAAGTTTTGACAAAATTTTCTATAGAAAAATAAAATTTTGACAAAATTTTCTATGGCAGTAAAATTTTGGTAGATTATTTTTGGCTCGAGTCGCAATCGTGATTTTTCTGTGATTGGAGATCGGTTTATTTGGGGGCTGTATATAATAAAGATCGATACGGACCAATTTTGGCATGTTTGTTATCGGCCATACACTAGCGAAATATACCAAATTTTAACCGGATCGGATGAATTTTGCTCCTTTAATAGGCTTCAGAGGTCAAATCTGGCGATCGGTTTATATGGGGGCTATATATAGTTATGGACCAATTCTGGCATGGTTGTTAGAGACCATATACTAACACCACCTACTAAATTTCAATCGCATCGGATGAATTTCGCTCCTTCAAGAGGATCCGGAGGTCAAATCTGGGGATCGGTTTATATGGGGGCTATATATAATTATGAACCGATATGGACCAATCCTGGCATGGTTGTTAGAGACCATATACTAACACCATGTACCAAATTTCAACCGGATCGGATGAAATTTGCTTCTCTTAGAGGCTCCGCAAGCCAAATCTGGGAATCGCTTTATATGGGGCTATATATAACTACGAACCGATATGGATCAATTTTTGCATGGTTATTAGAGACCATATACTAACACCACGTACTAAGTTTCAACCGGATCGGATGAATTTTGTCCTTAAAGAGGCTCCGGAATTCAAATCTGGGGATCGGTTTATAAAGGGTGGTTAAATTGTAAGGGCCGATGTTTAATGTGAACCACACCTAAACGCCAAGTTTTTTTCCGAATTTTATTTGACATTTCTCTATTTCAGACTTACTCAATTTGAACCATGGACGTCGTGAATGGGCAGAATGGTTCCAAGAAATGGCAACAGTGGATGATCAATTTTCGAAGAAAATCATCTTCAGTGATGAGGCACATTTTCCCCTGAGTGGATTCGTCAATAAACAGAATTGCTGCATTTGGGCGAATGAGAATCCGAGAGTGATTGTCGAAAAACCAATGCACCCACAAAGAATGACTGTTTAGTGCGGTTTATGGGCTGGCGACATCATCGGGCCGTATTTCTTCCAAAATGAGGCCGGTCAGGCAGTTACTGTGAATGGTGTTCGCTATCGTGAGATGATAACGAACTTTTTATGGCCCGAATTGGAAGATATGGATGTGGATGATATGTGGTTTCAGCAGGACGGTGCCACTTGCCACACAGCTAACGAAACAATGGCTCTTTTGCGCAACAAATTCAATGGCCGTGTTATCTCACGTAATGGCGATGTCAATTGGCCGCCAAGATCATGTGATTTGACACCGTTGGACTTTTTTCTTTGGGGTTATTTGAAAGAAAAGGTGTACGTCGATAAGCCAGCAAAAATTCAAGAGCTAAAGGATGAGATAATTCGGCACATTAACGGCATAGAACCTCCATTATGCCTCAGCGTCATCGAAAATTTGGACCATCGGATGAAGGTATGCCACCGAGGTCGCGGCGCCCACTAGGCCGATATTTTGTTCCATACATAATTGAGTAATACCAATATATCATAATAAATGAAATTTGCTTCTCTTAGATGCTCTTCAAACCAAATCTGGGGATCGGTTTATATGGGGGCTATATATAATTATGGGCCGATGTGGACCAATTTTTGCATGCTTGTTAGAGACCATATACCAACATCATGTACCAAATGTCAGCCGCATCGGATTAAATTTGCTTTTCTTTGAGGCTCCGCAAGCCAAATCTGGGGATCGGTTTATATGGGGGCTATATATAATTATGGACCGATGTGGACCATTTTTGCATGGTTGTTAGAGACCATATACCAACACCATGTACCAACTTTTAGCCAGATCGGATGAAATATGCTTCTCTTAGAGGCTCCGCAAGCCAAATCTGGGGGTCCGTGAATATGGGGGCTATACGTAAAAGTGAACCGATATGGCCCATTTGCAATACCATCCGACCTACATCAATAACAACTACTTGTGCCAAGTTTCAAGTCGATAGCTTGTTTCGTTCGGAAGTTAGCGTGATTTCAACAGACGGACGGACGGACGGACATGCTTAGATCGACTCAGAATTTCACCATGACCCAGAATATGTATACTTTATGTAATGTAATGGGCCATATCGGTCCACTTTTACGTATAGCCCCCATATAAAGGGACCCTCAGATTTGGCTTGTAGAGCCTCTAACAGAAGCATATTTCATCCGATCCAGCTGAAATTTTGTACATGGTGTTGGTATATGGTCTCTAACAACCGTGCAAAAATTGGTCCACATCGGTCCATAATTATATATAGCCCCCATATAAACCGATCCCCAGATTTGGCTTGAGGAGCCTAAAAGAGAAGCAAATTTCATCCGATCCGGCTGAAATTTGGTATATGGTGTTATTATGTGGTCTCCAACAACCATGCAAAAATTGGTCCACATCGGTCCATAATTATATATAGCCCTCATATAAACCGATCTCCAGATTTGGCTTGCAAAGCCTCAAAGAGAAGCAAATTTCATCCGATCCGCCTGAAATTTGGTACATAATGTTGGTATATGGTCTCTAACAACCATGCAAAAATTGGTCCACATCGGTCCATAATTATATATAGCCCTCATATAAACCGATCTCCAGATTTGGCTTGCAAAGCCTCAAAGAGAAGCAAATTTCATCCGATCCGGCTGAAATTTGGTACATGGTGTTGGTATATGGCCTCTAACAACCGTGCAAAAATTGGTTCATATCGGTCCATAATTTTATATAGCGCCCATATAAACCGATCCCTAGATGTGGGTTCTGGAGCCTCTAAGATAAGCATATTTCATCCGATCCGGCTGAAATTTGGTACATAATGTTGGTATATGATCTCTAACAACCATGCAAAAATTGGTCCACATCGGTCCATAATTATATATAGCCCTCATATAAACCGACCCCCAGATTTGGCTTGTGGAGCCTCTAAGAGAAGCATATTTCATCCGATCCAGCTGAAATTTGGTACATGGTGTTGGTATATGGTCTCTAACAATCATGCACAAATTGGTCCACATCGGTCCATAATTATATACAGCCCCCCATATAAACCGATCCCCAGATTTGGCTTGCGAAGTCTCCAAGAGAAGCAAATTTCATCCAATCCGGTTGTAATTTGGAACATGGTGTTAGTTAGTATGATCTTTAACAACCGTGCCAGAATTGGTCCATATCGGTCCATAATTATATATAGCCCCCATATAAAACGTTCTCCAGATTTGACCTCCGGAGCCTCTTGGAGGAGCAAAATTCATCCGATCCGGTTCAAATTAGGAACGTGGTGTTAGTATATGGTCGCTAACAACCATACCAAAATTGGTCCAATCACACAAAAATTGGTCCATATCGGTCCATAATCATGGTTGCCACTAGAGCCAAAAATAATCTACCAAAATTTTTTCTATAGAAAATTTTGTCAAAATTTTATTTCTATAGAAAATTTTTTCAAAATTTTATTTCTAGAGAAAATTTTGTTAAAATATTATTCGGTTCATAATAAAATTTTCATCTTTGTCAAATTTTTATTTCTATAGAAAATTTTGTCAAAATTGTATTTCTATAGAAAATTTTGTTCAAATTTTATTCGGTTCATAATCATAGTTGCCACTCGAGCCAAAAATAATCTACCAAGACTTTATTTCTATAGAAAATTTTGTCAAAAGTTTTTTTCTATAGAAAATTTTGTTAAAATTTTATTTCTGTAGGAATTTTTGTCAAAATTTTCTTTCTATAGAAAATTTTGTCATACAATTTAGAAGATGGTGTTAGGAGGTTTAAGATACCTTGCCAGCGGCAAGCGTTACCGCAACTTAAGTAATTCGATTGTGGATGGCAGTGTTTAGAAGAAGTTTCTACGCAATCCATGATGGAGGGTACATAAGCTTCGGCCTGGCCGAACTTACGGCCGTATATACTTGTTTGAGATTTAGATGCAACACCCATATTTATAAATATGTCATCTTTTTAAATAAAATAAAATAAAATAGTGTAATAATGTCCAAATTTGGTTCTTCCCCACTATTTTATGACTGAAAACGATAACATAATTTAAAAATCTACTAATATCCATATTTGAGAACAAATGTTCCACAGTGCATTGATATCATTCCCTTTTGGGAATGTCTCGCATACAATTCCATTATGTATTCATATCAAGTTAAGAGTCCAAAAGTATGCTAAACTTTTTTTTTTGTATCTTTAAAGCCTAAAAACACACACAGTTGGCTGCACATTCTTGTTGAGTCAACACTCCAATAGAAACACTCGAACTGTTTCGTATGTTTTCAGAATGTTTTGGGCGTTTAGAATATTTGCGAGTTCAAGTATGGGGCCTATTCGAGCGTGCATAAATTTTGTGTAGGTTTTGTATTGTGTTTGTTGATTTAGTTGTACTTACGCTATCGCATCAATCATATCTAGACCCATTTCAACAGCACAATGGGCATGATCCGGCCTCGGCTCTGGTAGCCCCGAGACGCAGTAATAACAATCACCCAATAATTTAATACGCAAACAATGGTGTTCGGCTGCCAATCGATCAAATCTGTTAAAGAAACAAATAGAAAACATATGGATAAAATATGAAATACTACACAAAAATACAAAGTGGAAGATACACAGTGAGATCAGAAGGGGTTTAATTAAGAACAAATTGAATTTGTCATGTAAACATTTTTGTACTCCATATCAATTTTAAGCCAAAAAGTGTGAAAATGTTTTGTTTTTGGATCCAGAGGTTTTACAAAATTAGCGCAGGAGTGGTGGGCTTGTCATAGGGCGGGTGTCCACCATTTCAATAGCCGTTGCATTTAATATGCGTCACTTCTTAAGGTGTGATCCGCATTCAGTATTTTGGATGTGAATTAAAAAATTTTGTGATAGTTTGCCAAATAAATATTTTTTTATAATTTTTTTTAAGATTTTGAATGGATTCTAAGAAAATTGCGTTTTACTAAAGTCTACTTCACTTTAGTACTCCTGAAAGAATGTTCAAAATTAATTAAATCGTCGTTAATATTGTTGAGTTTTTGCATCTTAGCTATAAAGCTAAAAGGCGTTTAAAAATAGGAGACTTTTTAACACTTTATTTTAGAATAGCATAATTTCTACTTGAAGCCGTGCCTGAATTACCCCCTATTTTCATGAAGCTCCGTTAGTGCTACGTTAGCTAACGGACTTTTAAACCAAACTATAGGCATATCTGCCATCTTGCCTATATATTCCATATGCAAGTTAGGAATTTAATTGCTGAAAATTTTTCAGTTAACGTTAACCGGAGAGAAGATATTTGCAATTTATTTTCTGTTAACTGGCAGTTAAAGCCTAACGGAGCTACATGAAAATGGCCGTTAGGAAGTTAATGTAATCGTTAACACGTTTTTAATCAGTTTTGATAGCACACAAGAAAAAAGCTGGGAAATTGATAAATTGAAATTTGTTTCCTATAATGAAGTACGCAAAACTCAAATTTAAAAGATAAATGTATCTTAAGTGAGTCCTTCCTACAATTTTCCGCTTCTTTGGTTCGGAATCAATACCAAAATCATTAGTTTAAAGACAAAACTTTGGAACCGGACATGAATAGTCTAAGTGAGTCCAAAATTTCCGGCTGCCTCTATACCTAACCGAATCTATGCAATTTTTTGAGATAACAGTCAATTTTTCAAAAGTGAGCTCTTGTAACACTTACACCAAAAGAAAAAGTAAATTTTTTTATAGTGAGAATGAACTACCTCGTTGGAAAATTGAACTAAATTATACTCCACATTTTGAGATTCTCACAGCGTTGTTAAAACCTGGAAAATTTTACATCGTTGTGTATTTTTATACCCACCACCATAGAATGATGACGGGGTATAATAAGTTTGTCATTCCGTGTGTAACACATCCAAATATCGATTTTCGACTATATAAAGTATATATATTCTTGATCAGGGAGAAATTCTAAGATGATATAAGCATTTCCGTCTGTCTGTCTGTTGTAATCACGCTACAGCCTTCAATAATGGGGCTATCGTCTTCAAATTTGGCACAGATTTGTTTTTTTGTTTGCAGGTAGGTCAAGTTCGAAGATGGGCTATATCGGACCAAGCTTTGATATAGTCCCCATATATACAGACTTCCCGATTTGGGGTCTTGGATTTATAAAAACCGTAGTTGTATCCAATTTGCCTGAAATTGGAAATCTAGAGGTACTTGAGGACCATAAAAAGGTGTGCCGAAAATGGTGCCCATCGGTCCATGTTTTGGTATAGCCCCAATATAGACCGATCTCCCGATTTTTCTTCTTGGGCATCTAGAAACAGTATTTTCTATTCGATTTGCCTCAAATTAAAAATCTGGGACTATAAAGAGGTGTGTTGAAAATAATGAGTATCGGTTCATGTTTTTGTATAGCCCCCATATAGACCGATCTCCCGATTTTGCTTCTTGGGCTTCTAGCAACTGTATTTACTATCCGATTTGCCTGAAATCGGAAATCTAGAGGTATTTTGGGACCATAAAGAGGTGTGTCGAAAATGGTCCGTATCCGTCCATGTTTTGGTATAACCCCCATATAGACCGATCTCCCGATTTTGATTCTTGGGCGTCTAGAAACTGTATTTTCTATCCGATTTGCCTGATATTGAAAATCTAGAGGTATTTAGGACCATAAAGAGGTGTATCGAAAATGGTCCGTATTGGTTCATGTTTTGGTATAGCCGCCATATAGACCGATCTCCCGATTTTTATTCTTGGGCTTCTAGCAACTGTAATTTCTATCCGATTTCCCTGAAATTGAAAATCTGGAAGTATTTTTGGACCTTAAAGAGGTGTGTCGAAAATAGGGTGTATCGGTCCATGTTTTGGTATAGCCCCATATAGACCGATCTCCCAAATTTACTTCTTGGGCTTCTAGAAACTGTGTTTACTATCCGATTTGCCTGAAATTAAAAATCTAGAGGTATTTTAAGGCCATAAAGAGGTGTGTCGAAAATGGTCCGTATCGGTCCATGTTTTGGTATAGCCTCCATATAGACCGATCTCCCGATTTTACTTCCTGGGCTTCTAGAAGCTGTGTTTACTACCCGATTTGCCTGAAATTGGAAATCTAACGTATAGGTATTTTGGGACCATAAAGATGTGTGCTAAAATTGAGTTGTATCGGTCCTTTTTTATACCCTCCATCATAGCATGGGGGTATATTAACTTTGTCATTCCGTTTGTAACACATCGAAATATTGCTCTAAGACCCCATAAGGTATATGAATTCTAGGTCGTGGTGAAATTCTGAGTCGATCTGAGCATGTCCGTCCGTCCGTCCGTCTGTTGAAATCACGCTAACTTCCGAACGAAACAAGCTATCGACTTGAAACTTGGCACAAGTAGTTGTTATTGATGAAGGTCGGATGGTATTGCAAACGGGCCATATCGGTCCACTTTTACGTATAGCCCCCATATAAACGGACCGCCAAATTTGGCTAGCGATTGCTCTAAGAGACGCAAACTTCATCCGATCCGGCTGAAATTTGGTACTTGGTGTTAATATGTGGTCTCTACCAACAATGCAAAAATTGGTCCATATCGGTCAACTTTTACGTATAGCCCCCATATAAACGGACCACAAATTTGGCTTTGGATTGCTCTAAGAGAAGCAAATTTCATCCGATCCGGCTGAAATTTGGTACATGGTGTTAGTTGTGGCCTGTAACAACCACGCATTGGTCCATATCGGTCCATAATTACATATAGCCCCCATATAAACCGATCCCCCGATTTGGCTTACGGAGCCTCTAAGAGAACCAAATTTCATCCGATCCGGCTGAAATTTGGTACATGGTGTTGATATATGGTCTCTAATGACCATGCAAAAATTGGTCCACATCGGTCCATAATTATATATAGCCCCCATATAAACCGATCCCCAGATTTGACTTCCGGAGCCTCTTAGATGAGCAAAAGTTATCCGATCCGATTGAAATTTGGTACGTGGTGTTAGTATATTGTCTCTAACAACCATGCCAAAATTGGTCCATATCGGTCCATAATTATATATAGCCCTCATATAAGCCGATCCCCAGATTTGTCCTCCGGAGCCTCTTGGAGGAGCAAAATTCATCCGATCCGTTTGAAATTTGCAACGTGGTGTTAGTATAAGGCCGCTAATAACCATGCCAAAATTGGTCCATATCGGTCTATAGTTATATATAGCCGATCCCCAATCACACAAAAATTGCCACTCGAGCCAAAAATAATCTACTAAAATTGTATTTCTCTAGAAAATTTTTTCAAAATTTTATTTCTATAGAAAATTTTGTCAAAATTTTATTTCTATGGACAATTTTGTCAAAATTTTGTTTCTATAGAAAATTTTGTTAAAATTTTATTCTGTTCATAATCACACAAAAATTGCCACTCGAGCCAAAAATAATCTACTAAAATTGTATTTCTCTAGAAAATTTTTTCAAAATTTTATTTCTATAGAAAATTTTGTCAAAATTTTATTTCTATGGACAATTTTGTCAAAATTTTGTTTCTATAGAAAATTTTGTTAAAATTTTATTCTGTTCATAATCATGGTTGCCACTCGAACCAAAAATAATCTACCAAAATTTTATTTCTACAGAAAATTTTGTCAAAATTTTATTTCTATAGAAAATTTTGTCAAAATTTTATTTCTATAGAAAATTTTGTCAAAATTTTATTTCTATAGAATTTTTTTTCCAAATTTTACTTCTATAGAAAATGTTGTCAAAATTTTATTTCTATAGAAACTTTAAACTTAATTATATACGTATTTAATCTGTCACGAAGTTTTAAGATACCTTGCCATCGGCAAGTGTTACCGCAACCCAAGTAATTCGATTGTGGATGACAGTCTTCAGTAGAAGTTTCTACGCAATCCATGGTGGAGGGTACATAAGCTTCGGCCTGGCCGAACTTACGGTCGTATATACTTGTTTGGTGTAACCCTCATATAGACCGATCTCCCGATGTTACTTCTTGGGCGTCTAGAGACTATATTTTCTAGCCGAACATGCCCGCCTTGCATACACAAGGTCGTGGGTTCGATTCCTGCTTCGACCGAACACCAAAAAGTTTTTCAGCGGCGGATTATCCCACCTCAGTAATGCTGGAGACATTTCTGAGGGTTTCAAAGCTTCTCTAAGTGGTTTCACTGCAATGTGGAACGGACTCGGCTATAAAAAGGAAGTCCCTTGTCATTGAGCTTAACATGGAATCGCGCAGCACTCAGTGATAAGAGAGAAGTTCAGCAATGTGGTATCACAATGGACAGAATAGTCTAAGTGAGCCTGATACATCGGGCTGCCACCTAACCTAACCTAACCTTCTAGCAGATTTGCTTGAAATTGAAAATCTAGAGGTATTTTAAGATCACAATTAGGTGCGTCGCAAATGGTGTCTATCGGTTCATGTTTTGGTATAGCCTCCATATAGACCTATCTCTCGACTATATTTCCGGGACTTCTAGAATCCGTAGTTTTTATCAAATTTGCCGGAAATTAAAAATCTAGAGGTATTTTAGGACCATAAAGAGGAGTGTCGAAAATGGTCTGTATCGGTCCGTGTTTTCATATAGCCCTTATATAGACTGATCTCTCGATTTTACTTCTTGGGGTTCTAGTATTCGTAGTTTTCACCCAATTCGTCTGAAAGTGGAATTCTAGAGGTATTTGAGGATAATTTAGAGGTGGTGAGTATTGGTCCATGTTTTAGTATAGCCTCCACATAGACCGATCTCCAGATTTAACTCCTTGGGCTTCTAGAAACTGTAGTTTGCACAAAAATGTAAATATACTGGAATTTTAGACCCTGAAAAATCTGTATCACATTTATTTTTACCGGTCCGTTTGATAATGCATTGATATAAATCGATTTAACTTCTTAAGGGTACACCCAAAGAAAAAATATTTTCCTCCGGAATGAAATTTTAGACAAACGAAATTCCCCTTTCGTATAAAGTATTTTCGTTTAGAGCAAACTAATCCGAATTCTTGATAAGCGATTCAACGATTGTCTCTAAAATTTGTGTCAAAAGAAAACTTTGCTTATCTAAAATTTCGTTCCTCAGCAAACACTCCTTTCAGGGTAGAACAGGCGCACTTATCATGAAAATTGCTTGAAACTGAAAGTAAAATTTCCAGATTTTACTCATCGTATTCATTTAAATAATGACGGAAAAGATTTCAAATCAAGGCGTTATTTCATCATATACACGATATGTTTATGATTTCTCTAAAACTCAAACAAAATTGGTTCTCATAAATCCAGAATCTGATCTAGTCTTCATAGGTAGAATCTGGTTGAACTGATTTGCTTGGAAGACAATTTGTCATCAAACCCTCCATATTATCAAGAAACCCGCTATGACGTAGAGTTTTCAAAGTAAACTATTATATTTGATTCATGGTGGTGGGTATATAAGATTCGGCTCGACCGAACTTACTGCTGTATATACTTGTTTTTACTAAAACTCACGAAATTACACCTTTTATATAAGAAGAAATTACTAAATAATTAAAAATAAAGAACAAAATCATTGGCGCCAAATCATGACCATTTTGACTATACGGAATTATACGAAAATGTTATTTTGTTATACCCTAAACAACATAGTGGTTATTATACTCTAAACCACATAGTGGTCAGGGTATAATAAGTTTGATCAGCCAAAAAATGTGCCTACCAGAAATATTGATTTTAGACCCCATAAAATATATACCGATCGACTCAGAATCACCTCCTGAGTTGATCTAGCGCTTGGTGTCCGTCCGTCCGTCTGTCCATGTATTTGTTGTTCATAGGATTCCGGTCGCAATTATTAACCGATTTTGATGAAATTTGGTACAGGGAGTTTTTTGGGCACAAGGACGAACGCTATTGAATTTGGAAGAAATCGGATCAAATTTAGATATAGCTCTCATATATATGTATCGCCCGATTTTCCCAAATTTGGCCACAAAACCTTTATTTATCAACCGATCTTACTCAAAGTTGGCTAAATATAATCTTTGATAGCACTTACTATATGTGAAAAAAATCATCGAAATCGGTTCAGATTTAGCTATAGCTCCCATATATATGTACCGCCCGATTTTTCTAAATTTGGCCATAAAACCCTTATTTATCAACCGTTCTTACCCAAATTTGGCTAAATGTAGTCCTCTATAGCACTAATTTTATGTGCAAAAAATCATCGAAATTGGTTAAGATTAAATATAGCTCTCATATATATGTATAGCCCGATAGAACCCTTATTTATTAACCGATCTTACTAAAAGTTGGCTAGATCCAGTCCTCTATAGTACTAACTATATGTGCAAAATTTCATCGAAATCGGTTCAGATGTAGATATAGCTCCCATATATGTATCACCCGATTTTCAAAAATTCGCCCCTAATAACCTTATGTTTGACCATACAGGCCTCATTTCTTAACTGATCTTACTCAAATCTTGCACAAGGTAACGTTTTGTGGTATTAATCAAACCAGCAAAATATTATGCAAATTGGTTCAGATTTAGATATAGCTTCCATATATATGCATCGCTCGATTTTCCCAAATTTGGCCATAGTACTCTTATTTATTAACCAATGTTACTCAAATTTCAAATTTTGATGTATTAGCCGATCGTACTTATACGTACTTGTAGCTCTTACATAAGAATATTGCTCGATTTTTTACAAATTTGTATTTATTACCCACACTAATTGAACGATTTTCTCTTTTTTAATAAAGGGCTCAATATTTGTGGCATACTAACTCCGTAGGTACAATATCAACACAGCCAGTGTTGCTAGAAGTAGGGGAAATTCCCTATATGTAGGGTTTTTCTAATATTTAGCGTCTTGTAGGGCCACAATGTAGGTCATTTTCACTCAACACAATTTCTAATAATTTTTACATTTTGGTGGCTCTAGAGGAGGAAATTAGAAGCCGGCAAGGCTTGATCTTTAACAATGTGTGGTAAACTTTATTCCTGTAGAAAATTTTGTCAAAATTGTATTTCTATAGAATTTTTTTTCAAAATATTATTTCTATAAAAAATTTTCTCAACATTTTATTTCTGTGGAAATTTTTCTGAAAATATTATTTCTATAGAATTTATTGTCAAAATTTTATTTCTATAGAAAAATTTCTCACAAAAATTTGTTTATAGAAACTTTTTTTTTTATTTTTATAAAGATTTAACAAAAAAATTACTAATTTGGGTAGAATTCTACCAACTGTGGCAACCGTGGTCGTAATACAAATTTATATTCCAAGTTATATACGTTGCATATTCATGTTTTAAGATAATAAAGTACTTAGAACCATTTTTGTTTTGTAAAATTTTTTAAATTTAACGAAAAATATAGTAGGGAAAATTGTTTGGGAATGTATAGGAAAGTAGGTAACCTTTTTTGTCCTTGTAGGGTAAATCGAACATTTTTCCTGGCAACATTGACTATGAGCTATAGTCAGATTGAGACAAATCATCCATAAACATGTACCCCTTAATTTTCTTAAATATGCAACTGCGGTTTATATCCCAGACCTATATCAATGTTACCTCACAAATGTTTATGATTACTAATTCAGTAAGGGTGGTTTAGGGTATGATATAGTCGGCCTCGCCCGACTTTCTACTTTTCTTACTTGTTTTAGTTCAATATGAACTAATGTGTACGGTCATTGAACTTTTTACCGACGTTTAGTTCATAAAATGATTGAGACATACTTAAAAAAAGGAAAATTTCATTGTGCTGTGAAAAATTTCAAAAAAAATAAATTTAAATATTAGCAAATATTTTTTTTTTCAAATAAAAATAAGTTAAATTTAGCGTGAGTTTAACTAGGGCAATTGTTTTCTGTGTACTACGCTCTGAGCTCATTTGAACCCAAACGATTGTACACGTTCTCTTAATATATTAAGAGTTGGTGCTACAAACGGAATAATAATAAAGGAAATACATATTTCATAAATTACCCACACAAGTACGTTCAATATAATCCTATGTACACGCAAAGAAAAAAACGTTTGGAAAACATGTACCGAAAACGTTTTTCTTTTGTTAGAGTTTTTTATACCCTCCATCATAGGATGGGGGTATATTAACTTTGTCATTCCGTTTGTAACACAACGAAATATTGCTCTAAGACCCCATAAAGTATATATATTCTGGGTCGGGGTGAAATTCTGAGTCGATCTAAGCATGTCCGTCCGTCCGTCCGTCCGTCCGTCCGTCTGTTGAAATCACGCTAACTTCCGAACGAAACAAGCTATCGACTTGAAACTTGGCACAAGTAGTTGTTATCGATGTAGGTCGGACGGTATTGAAAATGGGCCATATCGGTCCACTTTTACGTATAGCCCCCATATAAAGGGACCCTCAGATTTGGCTTGTGGAACCTCTAACGGAAGCATATTTCATAAAATCATTGGCGCCAAATCATGACCATTTTGACTATACGGAATTATACGAAAATGTTATTTTGTTATACCCTAAACAACATAGTGGTTATTATACTCTAAACCACATAGTGGTCAGGGTATAATAAGTTTGATCAGCCAAAAAATGTGCCTACCAGAAATATTGATTTTAGACCCCATAAAATATATACCGATCGACTCAGAATCACCTCCTGAGTTGATCTAGCGCTTGGTGTCCGTCCGTCCGTCTGTCCATGTATTTGTTGTTCATAGGATTCCGGTCGCAATTATTAACCGATTTTGATGAAATTTGGTACAGGGAGTTTTTTGGGCACAAGGACGAACGCCAGATTGGGCTTGCGAAGCCTCAAAGAGAAGCAAATTGCATCCGATCCGGCTGAAATTTGGTACATGGTGTTGGTATGTGGTCTCTAACAATCATGCAGAAATTGGTCCACATCGGTCCATAATTATATATAGCCCCCTTATAAACCGATCCCCAGATTTGGCTTGCGGAGCCTCAAAGAGAAACAAATTTCATCCGATCCGCCTGAAATTTGGTACATGATGTTGGTATATGGTCTCTAACAACCATGCAAAAATTGGTCCACATCGGTTCATAATTATATATAGCCCCCATATAAACCGATCTCCAGATTTGGCTTGCGAAGTCTCCAAGAGAAGCAAATTTCATCCAATCCGGTTGTAATTTGGAACATGGTGTTAGTATATGATCTTTAACAACCGTGCCAGAATTGGTCCATATCGGTCCATAATTATATACAGCCCCCATATAAAACGTTCTCCACATTTGACCTCCGGAGCCTCTTGGAGGAGCAAAATTCATCCGATCCGGTTCAAATTAGGAACGTGGTGTTAGTATATGGTCGCTAACAACCATACCAAAATTGGTCCATATCGGTTCATAATCATGGTTGCCACTAGAGCAAAAAATAATCTACCAAATTTTATTTCTATAGAAAATTTTGTCAAAATTTTATTTCTATAGAAAATTTTGTCAAAATTTCATTTCTAGAGAAAATTTTGTTAAAATTTTATTCGGTTCATAATAAAATTTTCGTCATAGTCAAAATTTTATTTCTATAGAAAATTTTGTTCAAATTTTATTCGGTTCATGATCATGGTTGCCACTCGAGCCAAAAATAACCTACCAAGATTTTATTTCTATAGAAAATTTTGTCAAACGTTTATTTCTATAGAAAATTTTGTTAAAATTTTATTTCTGTAGAAATTTTTGTCAAAATTTTCTTTCTATAGAAAATTTTGTCAAAATTTTTATTTCTATAGAAAATTTTGTGAAATTTTTATTTCTATAGAAAATTTTGTTAAAATTTTATTTTTGTAGAAAACTTTGTCGAAATTTAATGTCTACTTTGTCAAACTGAATTATATACGTATTGGATCGATCTTTTTTGATTTAATATATACCACGTATGGACTTACATACAATTTGGAAGATGGTGTTAGGAGGTTTTAAGATACCTTGCCATCGGCAACTTAAGTAATTCGATTGTGGATGGCAGTGTTTAGAAGAAGTTTCTACGCAATCCATGATGGAGGGTACATAAGCTTCGTCCTGGCCGAACTTACGGTCGTATATACTTGTTGAATTGCTTCGAAAAGTATACACTTTTATCGCCAAAATAATTCGTTTGGTACAAATTTTTAATTTTTTTCAATAAAAAAAGTTATTTTTGAACCAACAACACAGTCCATTTCGTTTATATCAAGCACTGTTCTTTTCTGACTTTAGGTCGTTTATAAGACACATTTTACAATTCATAGTAAAAATTTAATACAGTAGAATATAATGCTGAACATTTTTTCGGAATCTTCCGACCATATCTGGAATATATGTAAAAAAAAAACTTTGGTCTTAGCAGGGATCGAACCCACGACCCTTGGCATGCAAGTCGGACGTAGCAACCACTGCTCCACGGTGCCGAACTAAATGTATTTTTCTGTTAAATAAACTTTGTTTAATCGGCTCGTGGGCGCCGCACGCTATGCTATATATATATATAACTTATATGGGTAATTGTCTATTGATGACAATAACGGCAATATAGCTCAGTGGACAGTGTGTTGGCTTACAAATTCCATGGTCCGCGGTTCGATTCTCCGTCCAGGCGAAATGTAAAAAAAGAAAATTTAAAAATTTATAAAATCGTATAATTTCTTGTACATTGTTTGTATTACAGAAAAAGGTACTAAGAACTAAAAAAAACTTCGTGAAATGAGAAAGATGTGAGGGAAAATGCAATTAGCCAGAATTTTTTTTTTTTTTTGAGTTAGTCTTTATGAAATTGTTTTTACACTTTGGAAAATAATAAACGTTTATCACAAAAAGTATATGCTTTTCTTCCAAATACACTTCCTTTCAACGAAAAGCTAATGAGAAACGAACTTTGTTTGTCTAAAATTTCGTTTGGGAGGAAAGAATTATTTTTTTGAGTGTAGCTGTACCTTTATAAAAATATCATGAATTTTTGAATCCGCGAAACCGATTGTCAAATATTGCCATTTCAAAACACCATATACAGTTCGGAGAATATATTTCATGGATTTTAGTACCCTTAAAAACACTGTTAAAATATTAAACAAAAATTTCGTATGTAAATATTTTCTTTTCATGTGGCTTTTTGTTGTCCTTTGTCTGCTTCGTGTCTATTTTTAAAATAAAAGCACACGTACGTGCACATACAAGCACACCTTCACTGGCGGGAGATTACGTATGCTATGCTTTTAATCCTCCTGAATTCACAACACATATCCGACCGAAGCAGAACAAGGCTTTATCAAGGATCAATGATGATTTGCATAAATTGAATACCGAGTGATTCATGGGAAATATTCAATTTGATTTCCTTATTTATGCATATCGAATAGCGTATTTATGCCCACCACAATAGCATGAAGGTACAGTCAGTTGGTTATTTTGTTTGAAACAATCAAATGTAGATTTTGTGTAAAATTTAGCAATTGAATAGGGTTTTATAACTCCAATTTTTCTGGTATGCACATTTTCTTATAGATTCAAGTTTTTATACACTCACAAGTTTGGGTTTAAAATGATCCATATAACTCTTTAACATCATGTATCCCTCATATATATTGAAATTGTCCTTGCTGGTTCGTCCGTCTTTCTGTCATTTTTTGCTAATAAATTAGAGATCATCAATCTTCAACGAATCTTAAACCCATCAGAATTATACTTACTCTAGTGAAGACAGAATTATGCCTATTCACTAAATATGCCCAATCTTTTGAACTAAGTTGTTTGGGCAAGACCATACCAATAAGGCCAATCCTGACATATGCGTCGATATCCCTGTTGCCACTCGTGCCAAAAATAATCTACCATAATTTGAAGAAACTTTTACCAAAAATATATCAAATTAAACAAGTATATACGGCCGTAAGTTCGGCCAGGCCGAAGCTTATGTACCCTCCATCATGGATTGCATAGAACTTCATCTAAACACAGCCATCCACAATCGAATTGCTTAAGTTGCGGTAACGCTTGCCCATGGCAAGGTATCTTAAAACCTCCTAACACCATCTTCTAAATTGTATGTAAGTCCATACGTGGTATATATTAAATCAAAAAAGATCGATCCAATACGTATATAATTCAGTTTGACAAAGTAGACATAAAATTTTGACAAAATTTTCTACAGAAATAAAATTTTAACAAAATTTTCTATAGAAATAAAATTTTCACAAAATTTTCTATAGAAATAAAAATTTTGACAAAATTTTCTATAGAAAGAAAATTTTGGCAAAAAATTCTACAGAAATAAAATTTTAACAAAATTTTCTATAGAAATAAAATCTTGGTAGATTATTTGTGGCTCGAGTGGCAACCATGATTATGAACCGAATAAAACTTGAACAAAATTTTCTATAGAAATAAAATTTTGACAAAATTTTCTATAGAAATAAAATTTTAACAATGATGAAAATTTTATTATGAACCGAATAAAATTTTAACAAAATTTTCTTTAGAAATAAAATTTTGACAAAATTTTCTATAGAAATAAAATTTTGGTAGATTATTTTTGGCTCTAGTGGCAACCATGATTATGAACCGATATGGACCAATTTTTGTGTGATTGGACCAAGTTTGGTATGGTTGTTAGCGACCATATACTAACACCACGTGCCTAATTTGAACCGGATCGGATGAATTTTGCTCCTCCAAGAGGCTCCGGAGGTCAAATCTGGAGAATGTTTTATATGGGGGCTATATATAATTATGGACCGATATGGACCAATTCTGGCACGGTTGTTAAAGATCATATACTAACACCATGTTCCAAATTACAACCGGATTGGATGAAATTTGCTTCTCTTGGAGACTTCGAAAGACAAATCTGGGGATCGGTTTATATGGGCGCTATATATAATTATGAACCGATGTGGACCAATTTTTGCACGGTTGTTAGAAACCATATACCAATACCATGTACCAAATGTCAGCCGGATCGGATGAAATTTGCTTCTCTTGGAGACTTCGCAAGCCAAATCTGGGGATCGGTTTATATGGGCGCCATATATAATTATGGACCGATGTGGACCAATTTTTGCACGGTTGTTAGAGACCATATACCAATACCATGTACCAAATTTCAGCCGGATCGGATGCAATTTGCTCCTCTTTGAGGCTTCGCAAGCCAAATCTGGAGATCGGTTTATAAGGGGTCTATATATAATTATGGACCGATGTGGACCAATTTTTGCATGGTTGTTAGAGACCATATACCAACACCATGTACCAAATTTCTCTTTGAGGCTCCGCAAGCCAAATCTGGGGATCGTTTTATATGGGGGCTATATATAATTATGGACCGATGTGGACCAATTTTTGCATGATTGTTAGAGACCATATACCAACTCCATATACCAAATTTCAGCTGAATCGGATGAAATTTGCTTCTCTTTTAGGCTCCGCAAGCCAAATCTGGGGATCGGTTTATATGGGGGCTATATATAATTATGGACCGATGTGGACCAATTTTTGCATGATTGTTAGAGACCATATACCTACACCATGTACCAATTTTCAGCCGGATCGGATGAAATATGCTTCTCTTAGAGGCTCCACAAGCCAAATCTCGTGATCGGTTTATATGGGGGCTATATATAATTAAGGACCTATATGGACCAATTTTTGCACGGTTGTTAGAGACCATATACCAACACCATATACCAAATTTCAGCCGGATCGGATGAAATATGCTTCTGTTAGAGGCTCCACAAGCCAAATCTGAGGGTCCTTTTATATGGGGGCTATACGTAAAAGTGGACCCATATGGCCCATTTTCAATACCATCCGACCTACATCGATAACAACTACTTGTGCCAAGTTTCAAGTCGACAGCTTGTTTCGTTCGGAAGTTAGCGTGATTTCAACAGACTGACGGACATGCTTAGATCGACTCATAATTTCACCACGACCCAGAATATATATACTTTATGGGGTCTTAGAGCAATATTTCGATGTGTTATAAACGGAATGACAAAGTTAATATACCCCCATCCTATGATGGAGGGTATAAAAAAAGTATATACAGCAGTAAGTTCGGCCGGGCCGAACCTTAAATACCCACCACCATGAATCAAATAGTATAGTTTCCTTTGAAATTTCAGGGGGGTTTGATGACAGATCAAGCAGAACAGTTCAACCAGTACATTTAAAAGATTTTATCTGTGAAGACTATATCAGATTCTGGATTTATAAGAACCATTTTTGTTTGAGTTTTAGAGGAATCATTAACATTTCTTCTAAGTTTGCAAGAAAATTATAAAATTACGTCTTAATTTGAAATCTTAAATCTGTAGATTTTCACCCGAGAAGTAAAATCTGAAAATTTTACATTGAGTTTTAAGCAATTTTCATGATCAGTGCACATTTTATACCCTCAAGAAGTGAAATCTGTTTATATAGATTCCTTACCAAATGGACCGATAAAAACTTAATCCGATACACGTTTTGGTGAGCCTAAAATATCAGAATATTTACAATTTCAGGCAAATCGGATAAAAACTACTTCTTCTAGAAACCCAAGGAGTTAAATCGGGAGATCGTTCTTATGTGGGCTATACTAAAACATGGACCGATACTCACCGTTTTCGGCACATCTCTTTATGGTCCGAAAATACCTCTTGATTTCCAGTTTCAGGCAAATTGGATGAAAACTACTGTTTCTATAAGTCCAAGAAATAAAATCGTGAAATCGGTCTATATGGGAGCGATACCAAAACATGGACCGATACTCACCATTTTTGACACACCTCTTTATGGTTTTAAAATACCTCTAGGTTTCAAATTGCAAGCAAATTAGATAAAAACTACGTATTCTAGAAGCCCAAGAGGTAAAATCGGGAGATCCGTCTATATGGGGGATATACCAAAACATGAACCGATACTCACCATTTTTGGCACACGTCTTTATGGTCCGAAAATACCTCTTGATTTCCATTTTCAGGTAAATTGGATAGAAGCTGCGGTTTCTAGAAGCCCAAGAAAAAAATCGGGATTTCGGTCTATATGGGGGCTATACAAAAACATGGACCGATACTCACCATTTGTGGCACACCTATTTATGGTCCTAAAATAACATACCTCTAGATTTCCAATTTCAGGAAAAAATGGATAAAAACTGCGGTTTCTATAAGCCCAATACCCCAAATCGGGAGGTCGCTTTATATGGGGACTATATCAAAACCTGGACCGATATAGCCCATCTTCAAACTTAACCTGCCTGCAGACAAAGTTTGTGCAAAACTTCAGCACGATTGCTTCATTATTGAAGACTGTAGCGTGATTACAACAAACAGACAGCCAGATAGACAGACGGACATGGTTACATCATCTTAGAATTTCTCCCTGATCAAGAATATATATACTTTATATAGTCGGAAATCGATGTTTCGATGTATTACAAACGGAATGACAAACTTATTATACCCCCATTATGGTGGTGGGTATAAAAATGTTTATCAATTTGTTTTAAGTTAGTAGACAAAATGTTGTTTTATTTGAAAAACAAGTATATACGGCCGTAAGTTCGGCCAGGCCGAAGCTTATGTACCCTCCATCATGGATTGATAAAGAAACTTCTTCTAAACACTGCCATCCACAATCGAATTACTTAAGTTGCGGTAACGCTTGCCGATGGCAAGGTATCTTAAAACCTCCTAACACCTTCTTCTAAATTGTATGTAAGTCCATACGTGGTATATATTAAATCAAAAAGATCGATCCAATACGTATATAATTCAGTTTGACAAAGTAGACATAAAATTTTGACAAAATTTTCTACAGAAAAATTTTAATTAAAATTTTCACAAAATTTTCTATAGAAATAAAAATTTTGACAAAATATTCTATAGAAAAAAAATTTTGACAAAAATTTCTACAGAAATAAAATTTTAACAAAATTTTCTATAGAAATAAACTTTTGACAAAATTTTCTATAGAAATAAAATCTTGGTCGATTATTTGTGGCTCGAGTGGCAACCATGATTATGAACCGAATAAAATTTGAACAAAATTTTCTATAGAAATAAAATTTTGACAAAATTTTCTATAGAAATAAAATTTTGAAAATGATGAAAATTTTATTATGAACCGAATAAAATTTTAACAAAATTTTCTCTAGAAATAAAATTTTGACAAAATTTTCTATAGAAATAACATTTTGACAAAATTTTCTATAGAAATAAAATTTTGGTAGATTATTTTTGGCTCTAGTGGCAACCATGATTATGAACCGATATGGACCAATTTTTGTGTGATTGGACCAATTTTGGTATGGTTGTTAGCGACTATATACTAACACCACGTTCCTAATTTGAACCGGATCGTATGAATTTTGCTCCTCCAAGAGGCTCCGGAGGTCAAATCTGGAGAACGTTTTATATGGGGGCTATATATAATTATGGACCGATATGGACCAATTCTGGCACGGTTGTTAAAGATCATATACTAACACCATGTTCCAAATTATAACCGGCTTGGATGAAATTTGCTTCTCTTGGACACTTCGCAAGCCAAATCTGGGGATCGGTTTATATGGGAGCTATATATAATTATGAAGCGATGTGGACCAATTTTTGCATGGTTGTTAGAGACCATATACCAACATCATGTACCAAATTTCAGCCGGATCGGATGAAATTTGCTTCTCTTTGAGGCTCCGCAAGCCAAATCTGGGGATCGGTTTATATGGGGGTTATATATAATTATGGACCGATGTGGACCAATTTTTGCATGATTGTTAGAGACCATATACCAACAGCATGTACAAAATTTCAGCCGGATCGGATGAAATATGCTTCTCTTAGAGGCTCCACAAGCCAAATCTGGGGATCGGTTTATATGGGGGCTATATATAATTAAGGACCGATATGGACCTATTTTCGCATGGTTGTTAGAGACCATATACCAACATCATGTACCAAATTTCAGCCGGATCGGATGAAATTTTCTTCTCTTTGAGGCTCCGCAAGCCAAATCTGGGGATCGGTTTATATGGGGGCTATATATAATTATGGACCGATGTGGACCAATTTTTGCGTGGTTGTTAGAGACCATATACCAACACCATGTACCAAATTTCAGCTGGATCGGATGAAATTTGCTTCTCTTTTAGGCTCCGCAAGCCAAATCTGGGGATCAGTTTATATGGGGGCTATATATAATTATGGACCGATGTGGACCAATTTTTGCATGGTTGTTAAAGACCATATACCAACACCATGTACCAAATTTCAGCCGGATCTGATGAAATTTGCTTCTCTTTTAGGTTCCGCAAGCCAAATCTGGGGATCGGTTTATATGGGGGCTATATATAATTATGGACCGATGTGGACCAATTTTTGCATAGTTGTTAGAGACCATATACCAACACCATGTACCAAATTTCAGCCGGATCGGATGAAATATGCTTCTCTTAGAGGCTCCACAAGCCAAATCTGAGGGTCCCTTTATATGGGGGCTATACGTAAAAGTGGACCGATATGGCCCATTTTCAATACCATCCAACCTACATCGATAACAACTACTTGTGCCAAGTTTCAAGTCGATAGCTTGTTTCGTTCGGAAGTTAGCGTGATTTCAACAGACGGACGGACGGACGGACGGACGGACGGACGGACATGCTTAGATCGACTCAGAATTTCACCACGACCCAGAATATATATACTTTATGGGGTCTTAGAGCAATATTTCGATGTGTTACAAACGGAATGACAAAGTTAATATACCCCCATCCTATGATGGAGGGTATAAAAAATGCTTTGTATGGAATTTATTTAAACTTTTATTAAAACTTTATTTCTATAGAAAAACTTTGCAAAATTTTATATCTATAGAAAAACTTTGCAAAATTTTATTTCTATAGAAAATATTTTTCCTATAGAAAATTCTAGAAAAATTTTAAATTTAAATTCGATAGAATTTTGTGAAAATTTTAGTTCTATAGAGAGTTTTATTAAATTTTATTTCTATAGAAAATGGTACCTCTTAATTGGAGAGGAACAATTTGCAAAATCTTCCAAAGTATCCAGAGTTCTACTAATCTACCAAATAGTAAAAAATTCTAAATTTTTAGTCGAATTCTACCAACTGTGGTAACCGTGGTCGATAGTCTTCTGGATAGTAGGTGCACCATAGAAATTATACAACGGGCATGTTGTCTGGTATAATTGGGGCAATGTCCTGTGTATCAGGGATGAAATATAAAAGTGTTAAATTGTACAAACAGATATAAAGCACTATACTTTTTGAGTTAAATTTGAATGCTTTGATAACTTGTCGAAGAGGAGGAACCTGCCCCGTGGCCGACTTTTTGAAAATTGGACAAAAGTTCTCCGGTTTGGTTAAATGTTGTAAGGAAGATTGGGTGTGGTGGCTAGGCAAAGATCCGCAGGAAATGTGAAGGATGGTCCAAAGACTTGAATACAGAACATAATTAATAAATTGGTGGTACGGGACGACTCCCTTTCCGAGGTTTTGATAAGGCAGACTTTTTTACACCAGTATATTCATCGTATTTTTCTGAATATAAAGAACAAAGCAAGTTGTCCGATTTATTTGAAATATAAAGGACACGTGTGTGGAAACCACGGATTGAAAAAAGAAGTACTTCAGTACTTCGCTCGAAGTATGTGGTTAACTGAGTTAACGCAAAATTTTCATTAAAATATGCTTAAGAGAGCGCAGCGAATCGGGCCGGGTTCAGCTAGTAAGCTTTTAAAATGAAAGGAAATTGCTAGAAACCTTAGTAATACTTTGTGCCAATATTTTTATACCCTCCACCATGGGTTGGGGGATGTTTGTAACACATCGAAATAATGCTCTGAGACCCCACACACAAAAAATTATCACCAACATTTTTTCAATCAAACACTTAATTGAATTTGGAAACGGATTCAATTAATATGTTAATTGATTCAATTAATTATTTAATCAAATCCGAATAAAAACCAATTAAAAAAATGATTGATATTTGTTACGTTTCCAATTAAAATATTAATTGATTCAATCAATTTGTTAATCAATTCGGAAATAATTTTCAATTACAAACGTGATTCAAATTTTTTCCGTTTCCAATTACACATGTGATTGATCCAATCACCTTTGTGATTGAAATTGAATAATTTTGAGCAATGGAAAGAGCGAAAAGAGAACAAGAGAATTTATTCAACAATGTATGATGGAGAGATCAGTCTGTGGAAGTAACTCGTAACGAACGGTTGGGTTTTTGTTTTTCGCGTAAATTGAAAAACATGATTGGCGACATTCTGTCTGCTGCATTCAAAATGTGTGTATAAATATTTTGAACGCAACAACAAATCATAGCAAAGGGTTGAAATAAATAAAGTGTGCAACAACAAACGGCCACGTGGTAAAGGTTTGAAAAAAATATATGACAGAACGCATTTGAAATTACCTGTGTTTGTGTTTTGTGGTCTTGTAAAAATGGAAAACAATCTACGTTTATTGAAGGTAAGAAATTGTGAAATGTGAATACCGTTTTCCATTGAAGCCTGTTTACATTAAACGGACTAAAATAATATATTTTTTATTCATTTCTTTTAGTAACCAATTTTATTTCGTGAAATTGACCAATCAATCCCATCAACTCCATCATTTTATCAAATATGTAAGAATATGTTTGCAACAAAAAAGTGGGTACCGTATTGATCTTTTAAATTATAATTTTTTTCACTCCTAGTTTTCTTAAAACCAAGAGCGGTATGAGTTTGTTGTAAGATTCACCTTGAAGTTGCGAAGTGGCGTTGGCATTAAATTGCATTTTTGTTTTACCTGCCTTTTTCAGTTTGAACCCAAGTAGAGAGCAATATATCTGATATATAAACTAATGAGCTGAATTATGTAATGGTAATAAAGTTCTTTCTTTTGGTATGTATTTTCCATTTATATTTTTTTCTATTTCCAGAATTTGCAAAGTATCATCAATATAATACCAAATATTACATTGCTTTCCCATTATTTTTGTCTTTGATTGGTTCAAATTTTAATAGACGATTTCAATGTGTGGAAATTTTGGAAAGGACTTGTTAGTCAAATTAAATTACCGAGCTCCTTAATACACCTTTTTATGCTAAAAGACTAGAACTGCAAAAGAAGATTATAAATCTACAACCTGGAACTAAGAATTGAACTTGATATTCTATGCAGGTAATGTTTAACAAAATTAACTTTTCATTGAACAAAATTAAAATCGAATTATTCTGTTTACTTTCAGAAAAACTAATTTAGCTTACAGGCTGCTGATTTTATGGAAATCTAGGCGCATCTACATATTAGAAGGAACATGCTAACATGGTTATTATTATAAGGAAGATAATGATTTATATAATTTATTTTTTCAACCTATAGTTGTTATTGATAGTAATTGTATTTGTAAGTTATGTTAGAACAAAACACAAATGACAAGAACCAAATTTATTTGTCTATTGCATAATTCAAAAATAATAAAATATTAAATATGTTTTATAAGAAACACATATTTTCTTTAATTTTAAATAAAACTAAATACGATTTTGGGGTCGCAATATATAAATTTTTTGATCGAAATTTATAGCCAATTTCAATTAATTATATAATTGAATCAATCAAATAGTTGATTGATTTTTATCGCGAAATTAATTAAAATTTTAATTGATTCAATTAAAACTGTGATTGAATTTTATGTTAAAAATCAATCACGTTTTTAATTGATTCAATCACACAATTAATTGATTCCGTGACAAAAGCCAATTAAATTTTTAATTGAAAATCGTGTTGGTTTTCAATCGAAATGGGTGATTGATACTATCATTTTCGTGATTGAAGACATTTCAATTAAAAAAATGATTGAATCCGCGATTTTCGTGATTGAAATCAAAAAAAATTTTTTTGTGTGCATAAAGAATATATATTTTGGGTCGTGGTGAAATTCTGAGTCGATCTAAGCATGCCCGTCCGTCCGTCTGTTGAAATCATGCTAACTTCCGAACGAAACAAACTATTTACTTGAAACTTGGCACAAGTAGTTGTTATTGATGTAGGTTGGACGGTATTGTAAATGAGCCATAATGGACCACTTTTACGTATAGCCCCCCATAAAAACCGATTTTGAGCCCCAATTATTAACCGATTTTGATGAAATTTGGTACAGGGAGTTTTTTGGGCACAAAGACGAACGCTATTGAATTTGGAAGAAATCGGATCAAATTTAGATATAGCTCCCATATATATGTATCGCCCGATTTCGACAAATGGGGTCACGTGGCGCTTTTTTTCAAACGGATCGTCATCAAATTTGGCAAGAGGTAATCTTTTCCGTCGCCCTTCAAGTCTGCAAAATTTCATCCAAATCGGTTCAGATTTAGATATAGCTCTCATATATATGTATCGCCCGATTTTCCCAAATTTGGCCACAAAACCTTTATTTATCAACCGATCTTACTCAAAGTTGGCTAAATATAATCTTCTATAGCACTAACTATATGTGCAAAAAATCATCGAAATCGGTTCAGATTTAGCTATAGCTCCCATACATATGTACCGCCCGATTTTTCTAAATTTGGCCATAAAACCCTCATTTATCAACCGATCTTACTCAAATTTGGCTAAATGTAGTCTTCTATAGCACTAACTATATGTGCAAAAAATCATCGAAATCGGTTCAGATTTAGATATGGCTCTCATATATATGTATAGCCCGATTTTCCCAAATTTGGCCATAGCACCCTTATTTATTAACCGATCTTACTAAAAGTTGGGTAGATCCAGTCCTCTATAGTACTAACTATATGTGCAAAATTTCATCGAAATCGGTTCAGATGTAGATATAGCTCCCATATATGTATCACCCGATTTTCAAACATTCGCCCCTAATAACCTTATGTTTGACCATACAGGACTCATTTCTTAACTGACCTTACTCAAATCTTGCACAAGGTAACGTTTTGTGGTATTAATCAAACCAGCAAAATATTATGCAAATTGGTTCAGATTTAGATATAGCTTCTATATATATGCATCGCTCGATTTTCCCAAATTTGGTCATAGTACTCTTATTTATTAACCAATGTTACTCAAATTTCAAATTTTGATGTACTAGCCAATCGTACTTATACGTACTTGTAGCTCTTACATAAGAATATTGCTCGATTTTTTACAAATTTGTATTTATTACCCACACTAATTTAACGATTTTCTCTTTTTTAATAATGGGCTCAATATTAGTGGCATACTAACTCCGTAGGTACAATATCAACACAGCCAGTGTTGCTAGAAGTAGGGGAAATTCCCTATATGTAGGGTTTTTCTAATATTTAGCGTCTTGTCGGGACGTAGGGCCACAATGTAGGACATTTTCACTCAACACAATTTGTAATAATTTTTACATTTTGGTGGCTCTAGAGGAGGAAATTAGAAGCCGGCAAGGCTTGATCTTTAATAATGTGTGGTAAACTTTATTCCTGTTGAAAATTTTGTCAAAATTGTATTTCTATAGAAATTTTTTTCAAAATATTATTTCTATAAAAAAATTTCTCAACATTTTATTTCTGTGGAAATTTTTCTCAAAATATTTTTTCTATAGAATTTATTGTCAAAATTTTATTTCTATAGAAAAATTTCTCACAAAAATTTGTTTATAGAAACTTTTTCCAAAATTTTATTTTTATAAAGATTACTAATACTAAATATAATACTAAATACTCAAGATTACTAATTTGGGTAGAATTCTACCAACTGTGGCAACCGTGGTCGTAATACAAATTTATATTCCAAGTTATATACGTTGCATATTCATGTTTTAAGATAATAAAGTACTTAGAACCATTTTTGTTTTGTAAAATTTTTTAAATTTAACGAAAAATATAGTAGGGAAAATTGTTTGGGAATGTATAGGAAAGTAGGTAGCTTTTTTTGTCCTTGTAGGGTAAACCGAACATTTTCCCTGGCAACATTGACTATGAGCTATAGTCAGATTGACGCAAAGCACCCATAGACATGTACCCCTTAATTTTCTTAAATATGCAACTGCGGTTTATCTCCCAGACCTATATGTTACCCCACAAATGCTTATGATTACTCATTATGTAATGGTGGTTTAGGGTATGATATAGTCGGCCCCGCCCGACTTTCTACTTTACTTACTTGTTTTTATATTTTATTTATTTTATTTAACTGTTGTTGTTGTTGTAACAGTTTATTGTGATCTCATCCATTTCATGTTATACGCTTGGTACATCAGCTTGTTGGCAGATCAAGGAACTCTGCGACTAAGATGGGGTGTGTCCAGAGTGATCTGGTGGTAAGTCGGGTTGGTTTGGCTGGGCAAGAGAAAAGATGACGCGTGTCGTGTGGCCCTTGGTTGCAAATTGGACAAACGTCAGCTACGCTGCTATCAATCACCGATAAGTAGGAATTGAGGCGGCTGCACTTGCCTGATCTTAATTGGGCCAAAACTACCCTAGTCTGCCGTGGGAGGTCTCTTTCCTCCGGTGCTATGGGCGGTGGTCGGACTCCAAGAACAGGATTAACCTTGTAGCTTCTCACCGCTTCAGCTACAGTATCCTCATGAATCCTGTTCAAACCTGCCTGGTACGCTGCTTGACCTATAGGCTCTCTTTTATAGCGCTGGATCTCGCGCTCTAGATTATGTATATCAACCCTTACGTTCCTGGGTGGTGGTTGTGTATCCATAAGATGGTGGTTTGGATGATTACTGCGATAACAACCCAGGAGATACTGCTTTGACAACATGTAGTTGTGTCTTCGCACAGGGATGATCTTTGTCTCCACATAAAGGTGATCCAGGGGTGTGCTGCGGAGACACCTAGTCGCAGTTCTAAGAGCAGCGTTCTCGCAGGTTTGTATGTTATTCCACTGCGTATCACTGGTCTGCGGAGTCCACACTGGCGCTGCATAGTTTACCACTGACCGGCCAATTGCCTTATAAGTAGTTAGCAAGGTTTCTTTGTCCGCACCCCAAGTACTGCCGGCTAGTGACTTGAGGACCTTGTTTCTACCACGGAGCTTATTACAAATTGCAGTGGCATGGGCAGATGACCTAAAAAGGCTGTCGAATGTTACCCCAAGAATCTTGGGGTAATTTGTGGTCGGAATTATTACTCCATCGACTCTGATATTCAACTGCCTGCGCACTTCTGCCGTCCATGTAGTAAATAGTGTGGCTGAGGATTTGGTGGGGGATATCCTCAAGTTTCTCGCAGTGAAATAACTGGTAAGATTAGCTATGTAGACATTCAACCGATCGCAAATGTCATCAACATTGGGCCCAGATGCCAAGATTGTACAGTCATCCGCATATGATACAATCTCGACGCCGTCAGGAGGGGGTGGAATCGAGGACATGTAGAGGTTAAACAGTGCCGGAGATATCACCCCACCTTGGGGAACTCTCTGTTTAACTCTACGCGGTCTTGACTTTCTGTCCCTGAATTCCACGTACGACTGGCGTCCACACATATAATTCAGCACCCAACGCTTCGCTCCTGCCGGTAGGGACGTATTCTCGATGTCCTCAAATAATGTGGCATGGTTGACCGTATCGAATGCTTTCGATAGGTCAAGCGCCACGAGGACCGTCCTGTGACACGGCCTGGGCTGGTTAAGTCCCTTATTAATATGTGTCGAAATGGCATCTAAAGCTGTTGTCGTACTATGTACCTTACGGAATCCATGTTGATGGTGGGCAGCTGGAAAATTCTCCACAAGGCTGGGGAGGAGTAACGCCTCAAGTGTCTTGGCTACTGGCGAAAGAAGGGATATCAGTCTGTACGATTCACCTTTGCCCGAATCTTTGCCCGGTTTCAGTAGTGGAATCACCCTTCCCATTTTCCAGACATCGGGTATAATGTGTGATTCCAAAGACAAATTGAGGAGTCTGGTCAGGTACTCAACTCCCAGTATTCCCAGATGCTTCAGCATTAGCATTGAAATTCCGTCAGGGCCCAGCGCCTTAGATGGTTTCGCTCTGTTGATGACATTGGTAACTCCGGCTGCAGTAAATTGTGGTGTGTCATCGGCTCGGAGACCACGTACACGACGGGTGGCTCTCCTTTTCGCTCTATCACTCTCGGGATGCTCGACAAACTGTCGGTTGAAGTATTTGGCGCACCTCTTCGGATCAGTCACAGTCACGTCGCCAAATGTGACTGAAATCCCATCATCCCTTGTGGAGGGGTTCGAGAGGGCTCTAACTGTTGACCACAATTTACCAGTTCCTGTTCCTAAGTTACATTGCTTCAGGTGCTCTAACCAAGTGTTCCGCTTGTGCTCGTCGACTATCTTACTAATCTCTAGATTTAGTTCTCTGATTCTAGGATCAGCAGGGTTAGCACGACGGCGTTCATCACGCTCGTCTGCGAGTCCCGCCGCTTCGGCTGGGAAGTTGGGCCTCACTTGGGCAATTCGACCAGCGGGTATGAAGCGAGCGGCTGCTGCGTTGATGATGTCCCGGAACTCCCTCTGGGCAACATGAACATGTGAGGGGGACGGGAGCTCACTGAAGTGGCGATCGGTGTATTCTCTGAAGCCTTCCCAGTTGGCTTTCTTTTGATTAATAAACGTCCGACGTTCAGAGGTTATGAAATCGGAGGGTCGGTTGATGGTGAGAATTATGGGGAGGTGGTCCGAACCCAATGAAATGACGGGTTGCCAGGAGACGTCATTTATCAGACCAGGCGATGCTAACGATAAATCTGGCGAACTGCTGCAGTCACCCATAATTCTCGTGGGGGCCTCTTCGTTCACCGTGCAAAATGTGGAGTCGTCTATCTGCTCTGCCAAAGCTATGCCCCTCTGGTCATTACCCAGGAGAGAATGCCAAAGTTCATGGTGGGCATTAAAATCTCCTAGAACCAATCGGTTATGCCCGCTCAACAACCACTCAATGTTTGGGCTATAACCAGGAGCACAGCTACCAACCGGCGGTATGTACACATTGCATAGCTCTATCGCGGCAGCCCCACACTTAATTGCTACCCCCATACATTCCATGTACGGGTCATTAGTGTCTAGCACAAGCGTGATAGGTCTATACTGCACGGAACGGTGTAATATGAAAGCCAGGCCACCACCTCTATTTCTTGTGCGATCCTTCCGTAGGACATTGTAGCCATCACAATGTCGTAGGCTGCAGGTGGGATTCAGCTTTGTTTCCTGGATCGCCGCGACCCTTATCCTTTTCCGATTCATAAAGTCTACGATCTCACTAATCTTACCACGGAGCCCGTTGCAATTAAATTGCAAAAATGATGCACTCTCCGGAACTGGTACAACAATATTCGGTGTAAGATGCTGCGGCGGAGAATAGTGTTGTGCGGGAGAAGTCGGTGGGGTCACATAATCAGATGACCCACTGCTGCTGTCATTGGCACAGCATCCTGCCACGAAGTCAGTTTGACTATAGTCCCGCAGCGATGTTAGGCCGGAGCAGTTCCGGAAGTGCACCCATTCCATGCACCGGTTACACCTCACCGAAACCGAGCGATGGTGAATTCGATTTCGGCAGACGGCGCAGTACCATGGTCCGGGGTTTTCCCGGCTCGGACCAAAAGCAGGCGGAGAAGGCTCCCCGGGATGCACCTTCTCCAACACGAAAAAACGGACGAGACAACACGTACACTGAGGTGGCAGCCGCTGGCCGATGGCTGGTATCCATCGGGTCAATCCGGTGCGTAGAACCCGCCGCCGTGGGATTGTATTTAACTTATTTTTAATTGCTTGTAGTTAAATTTTATTATTTTTATCGAAATTTTCCACAGCTTAATGAAATTTTGCTTTTTTTAAGTATGTCTCAAAAATTTTATGAACTAAACGTGAGTATAAAGTTCAATAACCGTACACATAAGTTCAATATGAACTAAAGCAAAAGAAGATTTTCATACGATTCTCAAAACTAGTAAGAATAAACTACTGTATGGTTAAAATGATCATGATGATCGTTTTTCAAACGGGTACCGAAAACGTTTTTCTTTTATTAGAGTTTTTTGAATTGCTTCGAAAATTTTAAACTTTTAGCACCCAAAAAAATTCGTTTGTTACAAAATTTTTATTTTTTCAATAAAAAATTATTTTTAAACCAACAACACAGTCCATTTCGTTTATATCAAGCACTGTTCTTTTCTGACTTAAGAAGTTAATAAGATACATTTTACAGTTCATAGTAAAAATTTAATATAGTAGTATGTAATGTTGAACATCTGTTCGGAATCTTCCGAACCTATCTGGAATATATGTAAAAATAAGTATATACGGCCGTAACTTCGGCCAGGCCGAATCTTATGTACCCTCCACCATGGATTGCGTAGAAACTTCTACTAAATACTGTCATCAACAATCGAATTACTTGGGTTGCGGTAACACTTGCCGATGACAAGGTATCTCAAAACTTCTTAAGTTAGTCCATAAAACAAAAAAAGGCCGATTAAATACGTATATAATTCAGTTCGACAAAATTTTCTATAGAAATAAAATTTTGACAAAATTTTCTAAAGAAATAAAATTCTGACAAAATTTTCTGCAGAAATAAAATTTTGACAATATTTTCTATAGAATTAAAATGTTGACAAAACTTTCTATAGTAATAAAATTTTGACAAAATTTTCTATAGAAATAAAATTTTGACAAAATTTTCTATTGAAATAAAATTTTGACAAAATTTTCTATAGAAATAAAATTTTGACAAAATATTCTATTGAAATAAAATTTTGACAAAATTTTCTATAGAAATAAAATTTTGACAAAATTTTCTATTGAAATAAAATTTTGACAAAATTTTCTATAGAAATAAAATTTTGGTAGATTAATTTTGGCGATATGGACCAATTTTGGTATGATTGGCCATTAGCTATAAATAACTGTAGACTGATATGGACCAATTTTTGCATGGCTGTTAGCGGCCATATACTAGCTCAATGTACCAAATTTCAACCGAATCGGATTAATTTTACTCCTCCAAGAGGTTCCGGAGGTCAAATCTGGGGATCGTTTTATATGGGGGCTATATATAATTATGGACCGATATGGACCAATTTTTGCATGATTGTTAGAGACCATATACTAACACCACGTACCAAGAAGCTCCGGAATTCAAATCTGGGGATCGGTTTATGTGAGTTCTATATATAATTATGGACCGATATTGACCAATTTTTGCATGGTTGTTAGAGACCATATACTTACACCATGTACCAAATTTCAACCGGATCGAATGAATTTTGCTCCTCCAAGAGGCTCCGCAAACCAAATCTGAGCGTCGGTTTATATGGGAGCTATACGTAAAAGTGGCCCGATATGGCCCATTTTCAATACCATCCGTCCTACATCAATAACAACTACTTGTGCCAAGTTTCAAGTTGATAGCTTGTTTCGTTCGGAAGTTAGCGTGTTTTCAACAGACGGTCGGACATGCTTAGATCGGCTCAGAATTTCACCACGACCCAGAATATATATACTTTATGGGGTCTTAGAGCAATATTTCGATGTGTTACAAACGGAATGACAAAGTTAATATACCCCCATCCTATGGTGGAGGGTATAAAAAAACATTTTTTGGTTTTCGGACGAAGCAGGGATCGAACCCACGACCCTTGGCATGCAAGGCGGACGTAGTGCCCAACTAAATGTATGTTTCTGTTAAATAAAATTTCTTTAATCGGCTCGTGGGCGCCGCAAACTATGCTATATAAATATAACTCATAGCGATAATTGTCTATTGGTGACAATAACAGCTACATAGCTCAGTGGATAGTGTGTTGGCTTACAAATTGTATGGTTGCAAATTATTTTTTTGTGTGTAAAGACGTTTTCATTAATTTTAAAGAAGTTTATTAAAGCCAATATGACCGTAGTCAAAGGAAATTTTCTTTCATATTAAGATACCGATTTTTAAGTCGAATCATTTACCTCTAAAGACCAAAATAACATCATTAAAAAGTTCATTGACTTTGCACCGAAAAAAAGTGAACTGTTTTATAGGAAGAACGAACTACCACGCACGAAAATTGTACTATTTAAATTTTACTGCACATTTTGAGATTTCCACAAAGCGTTGTTAAAACCAGGAAATTTTAATGCCCTGTTGTACTTTTTAACTGCAGTTCACGAAATTACATCATCTCATAGAAGAAAAAAATAACTAAAAGTAAAGAAGAAAATCGTTGGCGCCAAAAATCATGACCATTTTAACCATACAGTAGTTCATTCTTACTATTTTTGGGAATCGTACGAAAATTTTCATTTGTTTTAGTTGATATTGAACTTATGTGTGCGGTCATTGAACTTTATACTTACGTTTAGTTCATACAATTTTTGAGACATACTTAAACAAAGTAAGATTTCATTAAGCTGTGGAAAATTTCGATAAAAATAATAAAATTTAACTACAAGCAAATAATTTTTTTCCAATAAAAATAAGTTAAATTTAGCGTTAGTTTAACTACGGAATTTTTTTCTGTGTGGGACAAAGAAAAAAGTTTTATATCACAGAAATGCGTCTTCTATGCCAAGCAAAATTCGTATTTGTATTTTAAGGCCTTTTTTTGGCCTTACGACAATATATTTTTCAGTGCTCTATGTGGTTTTAGGTATAAAAATGGCGTAGGCTATTTTCACCACATGATTAGCCTGTACATTCTCTGAAAATTTCTAGTAAATCGCTGAACCGTTTGAACAAAAAGGTGGACAAAATTTAGGCAACCGTGGATCTCCACTTTTGAGAGGCTTCACTGTAGATAGATTGCAAGGATCGCATATAAATCAAGTTCACTAAATTTGTTTTCTATTCGACCCGCTTGAGTCACGATGGTTTTTCTTATTTGTTTTTGAGTTTGTGTGAAACTTAAAACATTTCGCTGGCATGTTAGTATGAACCAATGTCAAACTTTTGCTAGGATTTATTTATCCTGACACGAATTCAATTATTCATGAACTAATTCTGGTTTACTTTCTGTTTTACTTACCTGGCAAACAGTTCGTTCAGCAAACGCACCAACTCCTCTGCCGTGCATTGATCCGAAAGACTTGTGAAACCGCAGATGTCAGCAAAGAGGATGCTGAAATTTTAATGAAATTAAAAACAATATCCATTAACGATATTTTTATTAACTTTGGTGGCAACAACAAAAAATATCTTAAAAAAAGACATAAATGACATTAAGTCAAGGGGAGAATGTAAAAACCACCTCTCTCTCTCTTTCTCACTGGGTACTGCAACAAGTTCAAAGGTCGATAATCTTGTAATATTTGATTACGGATGGCAAATTGAGTGGAAAACGTTTAAAGGCTAACGAGTTTTATAAACCCGGGGGTTTTTAGGTTGACGACCTTTTTCTTTCACCTCTATTGTTACCATCAATGGGCACCGCCGGTGTTGTAAAGCCAAAGAAAAAAATGTGTGCGAATTTTGTACGAGGAAAATTCAATGGATGCGAGGGTGGTGTATTTGAATTAAACATCACGTTAGAGTTTTTGGTTATGGAGAGGCGGTGAACGGTGGGGATAAGCGTAAAATTTCTTATTGCTTAAAATACCATGGATGGTTGGTATATAATAATGTGATGTATCCTCCTGAGTTATGCTAAACACATTCACGTGACATGAATTTCCCATTATGATTTTCGAGCATAAATGACTTTGACTAATTTGCAAGCATTAACGACTTAATTTCATCGTTAAGAGATATATGCCCTTGTGTATGGTAAAGTCATAAAAATCCGAATGGCTTTTGTGGGAAATTTGCAAAATGTTTCAAATATGTGTACATTCATGCACGCAAAGAAAAAACAAGTATATACGGCCGTAAGTTCGACCAGGCCGAATCTTATGTACCCTCCACCATGGATTGCGTAGAAACTTCTACGAAAGACTGTCACCTACAATCGAATTACTTGGGTTGTGGTATCTTAAAACTTCTTAACATCGTTTGTAATTGTAAGTTAGTCCATATGTGGTATATATTAGACAAAAAAGGTACGTATAGGTAAATCTACAAATAATTACGAATCGATATGGAGCTTTACACGGTCTTAGAGAGCCAGAATTCAAATATGGGGTTCGCTTATAAGGGGCTATATACAATTATGAACTTGATATGGACCAATTTTTGTGTAATTGGGGATCGATTTATCTGAGGGCTATATGTAACTATAGACCGATATGGACCTAGTTAGGCATGGTTGTTAATGGCCATATACTAGCACAATGTACCAAATTTCAACTGACTCGGATGAAATTTGCTCCTCCAAGAGCCTCCAAAACCAAATCTCGGCATCGGTTTATATAGGGGCTATATATGATTATGGACTTGATATGGACCACTTTTGGCATGGTTGTTAAATATCATATACTACCACCACGTAACAAATTTCAACCAGATCGGATGAATTTTGCTTCTCCAAAAGACATCAGAGGTCAAATCTGGGGATCGGTTTATATGGGGGCTATATATAATTATGGACTGATATGAACCAATTCCTGCATGGTTGTTGGATACCATATACTAACACCACGTACAAAATTTCAACCGAATCGGATGAATTTTTCTCTTCCAAGGGACTCCGGAGGTCAAATCTGGGGATCGGTTTATATGAGGCCTATATATAATTATTGACCGATTTCGACCAATTTTTGCATGGGTGTTTGAGGCCATATATTAACACCACGTATAAAATTTCAACTGAATCAGATGAATTTTGGTCTTCCAAGAGGCTCCGGAGGTCAAATCTGGTGATCGGTTTATATGGGGGCTATATATAATTATGGACCGATGTGGACCAATTTGTGCATGGTTGTTAGAGACCATATACTAACACCATGTACCAAATTTCACCCAGATCGGATGAAATTTGCTTCTCTTAGAGGCTCCGCAAGCCAAATCGGGGGATCGGTTTATATGGGGGCTATATGTAATTATGAACCGATGTGGACCAATTTTTGCGTGATTATTAGAGAGCATATATTAACACTATGTACCAAATTTCAGCCGGATCGGATGAAATTTGCTTCTCTTAGAGCAATCGCAAGCCAAATTTGGGGGTCCGTTTATATGGGGGCTATACGTAAAAGTGGACCGATATGGCCCATTTGCAATACCATCCAACCTACATCAATAGCAACTACTTGTGCCAAGTTTCAAGTCGATAGCTTGTTTCGTTCGAAAGTTAGCGTGATTTCAACAGACGGATGGACGGACGGACATGCTCAGATGGACTCAGAATTTCACCACGACCCAGAATTTATATACTTTATGGGGTCTTAGAGCAATATTTCGATGTGTTACAAACGGAATGGCAAAGTTAATATACCCCCATCCTATGGTGGAGGGTATAAAAACGTTTGGAAAACGTATACCGACAACGTTTTTCTGAATGTATGTTTCTGTTAAATAAAGTTTGTTTAATCGGCTAATGGGCGCCGCAAACTATGCCATATAAATATATGGATAATTGTCTATTGATGACAATAACGGGTACATAGATACATAGCACTATCCACGTGTTGGCTTACAAATTGCATGGTCCGCGGTTCGATTCTCCGCCCAGGCGAAAGGTGCAATTAAAAAAATTTATAAAATCGAATAATTTCTTCTACATTGTTTGTATTACAGAAAAAGGTGCTAAGAACTAAAACACCTCGTAAAAGTGAGAAAGATGTGAGGGAAAATACAATTTGCCAGAAAAGATTGTTTTTTTGAGTTAGTCTCTATGAAATTGTTTTTACTTCCTAGAAAAGAATAAACGTTTATCACAAAAAGTATATACTTTTCTTCCAAATAAACTTCCTTAAAGCAAAAAGCAAATGAAAAACAAACTTTGTTTGTCTCAAATTTCGTTTGGGAGGAAAGAATCATTTTTTTGCGTGTGTGTATCGTTTTGTTGGAATTAGACGCAGAATTTGACACAGAATTTTATTGTAGTAGGCGCACATTTGGAAGACAATCACCGGTCTCTTGTTATTGTGTTTCGAAATGTTGATCATATATTGTTAAATTTTTAAATTATTACCGATATTCTACCGCAGATCCTATTTGTTTATTTATTTTTTTTAATAACATCTTGTCAACAATTTATTGGGGATTTTGTTTTAAATATGGGAATTTTTGGGGAAGAAGGCGTCCTAATTTGGGGAGAAGAGCCAAAAAAATACTGGCAACACAGCCAAAATTCCAATGAAACAAGGCCCAAACAATTGGGCGACGCTTTATAATCAATATGAAACCCATGAAAATGTAAGTGAATTAAACGACTGTGCGACTAACTGATGGAAAATTAAATATATAGCTCCAAAACGTAAATTAGTTAGGACCCAAAAAAGTATATGCAAAACAAACTATACCATAATTTTTATTTTTATTTTTTTAATTCAGCAGATCAAAATACATAAGAAAAGTCACATCTCATCAAATGAATATAAAACAAGTAAATACAGCAGTAAGTTCGGCCGGGTCGAATCTTAAATACCCACCACCATGATTACCAATTTCAAAACTACGCATTCTATAAGTCCAAGAACTAAAATCTGGAGATCGGATGGTGAGTATCGGTCAAAACATGGACCGATACTCACCATTTTTGACACACTTCTTTATGGTCCTAAAATACCTCTAGATTTCCAATATCAGGCAATTTGGATAAAAACTACGGATTCCAGAAGCCCAAGAAATAAAATCGGTAGATCAGTCCATATGGGGGCTTGCACACTTCTTTATGGTCCTAAAATACCTCCAGATTTCCAATTTCAGGCAAATTGGATACAAACTACGGATTCTATAAGCCCAAGAAGTAAAATCGGGATATCGGTCTATATGGGGGCTAAACCAAAACATGGACCGATACTTATCATTCTTCACATACCTCTTTATGGTTCTAAAATACGTCTAGATTTCCAATTTCAGGCAAATTGGATAAAACCTACGGATTCCAGAAGCCCAAGAAATAAAATCTGGAGATCGGTCTATAAGGGGGCTATACCAAAACATTAACCGCTACTCACCATTTTTGGCACACCTCTTTATGGTCCCAAAATACCTCTAGATTTCCAATTTCAGGCAAATTGGATAAAAACTGCGGTTTCTATAAGCCCAAGAAATAAAATGGGGATATCGGTCTATATGGGGGCTTTACCAAAACATGGACCGATACTTACCATTTTTCACACACCTCTTTATGGTTCTAAAATACGTCTAGATATATATACTTTGTGTAGTCGGAAATCGATATTTCGATGTATTACAAACGGAATGACAAACTTATTATACCCCCGTCACTATAATATGGTGGTAGGTATAAAAAAGTATTTTGTAAATTAGTGTTATACTAGTGTAGACAAAAGTTTTGGTACCATCTCAAATCCATCAAATTTATTGGGAGCTGCATAAATGTCTAAAGTGTGCACTAATAGAAAAAATTGCGTTCAACAGTCGTAAACGGACGGTGACAAAATGAAACGGAAACGGCATTCGTTTTTCTTTGGCCATGAAAAGTTTTAAAATAATCTTTAGACGTCATTGTGGCAACTCCGCCGATGGTGCAATGTGGTAAGGCGACTGTTAACGCGTATGTTACAGACAACACATTTTCGAGTCACGTTAGCGGAAATTGTTTTTTTTTTATACCCTCCACCATAGGATGAGGGTATATTAACTTTGTCATTCCGTTTGTAACACATCGAAATATTGCTCTAAGACCCCATAAAGTATATATATTCTGGGTCGTGGTGAAATTCTGAGTCGATCTGAGCATGTCCGTCTGTTGAAATCACGCTAACTTCCGAACGAAACAAGCTATTGATGTAGGTCGGATGGTATTGCAAATGGGCCATATCGGTCCACTTTTACGTATAGCCCCCATATAAACGGAAATTTGGCTTGCGAATCCTCTAAGAGAAGCAAATTTCACCCAATCAGGCTGAAATTTGGTACATGGTGTAAATATATGGTCTCAAACAACTATGCAAATATTGGTCGACATCGGTCAATAATTATATATAGCCCCCATATAAACCGACCCCCCTAGTTGGCTTGAGGAGCCTCTAAGAGAAGCAAATTTCATCTGATCCGGCTGAAATTTGGTACATGGTGTCAAAATATGATCTCTAACAACCATGCAAAAATTGTTACAGACAACACATTTTCGAGTCACGTTAGCGGAAATTGTTTTTTTTTATACCCTCCACCATAGGATGGGGGTATATTAACTTTGTCATTCCGTTTGTAACACATCGAAATATTGCTCTAAGACCCCATAAAGTATATATATTCTGGGTCGTGGTGAAATTCTGAGTCGATCTGAGCATGTCCGTCCGTCCGTCTGTTGAAATCACGCCAACTTCCGAACGAAACAAGCTATTGATGTAGGTCGGATGGTATTGCAAATGGGCCACATCGGTCCACTTTTACGTATAGCCCCCATATAAACGGAAATTTGGCTTGCGAATCCTCTAAGAGAAGCAAATTTCACCCAATCAGGCTGAAATTTGGTACATGGTGTAAATATATGGTCTCAAACAACTATGCAAATATTGGTCGACATCGGTCAATAATTATATATAGCCCCCATATAAACCGACCCCCCTAGTTGGCTTGAGGAGCCTCTAAGAGAAGCAAATTTCATCTGATCCGGCTGAAATTTGGTACATGGTGTCAAAATATGATCTCTAACAACCATGCAAAAATTGGTCCACATCGATTCATAATTATACATAGCCCCCATTTAAACCGATCCCCCGATTTGGCTTGCGGAGCCTCTAAGAGAAGCAAATTTCATCCGATCCGGCTGAAATTTGGTACATGGTGTTAGTATATGGTCTGTAATTACCATGCAAAAATTGGTCCAAATCGGTCCATAATTATATATAGTCCTCATATAAACCGATCACCAGATTTGACCTTCGGAGCCTCTTGGAAGACCAAAATTCATCTGATTCAGTTGAAATTAGGAACGTGGTGTTAATATATGGTCTCAAAAACCCATGCAAAAATTGGTCGAAATCGGTCCATAATTATAGATAGCCCCTATATAAACCAATCCCCAGATTTGAACTCCGGAGCCACTTGGAAGAGCAAAATCCATCCGATTCGATTGAAATTTGGTACGTGATGTTAGTAAAGGGTGATTTGTTAAGAGCTTGATAACTTTAAAAAAAAAAAAAAAACGCATAAAATAAGATAATTTCATTTAAATGTTGACCGCGGCTGCGTCTTAGGTGGTCCATTCGGAAAGTCCAATTTTGGGCAACTTTTTCGAGCATTTCGGCCGGAATAGCCCGAATTTCTTCGGAAATGTTGTCTTCCAAAGCTGGAATAGTTGCTGGCTTATTTTTGTAGACTTTAGACTTGACGTAGCCCCACAAAAAATAGTCTAAAGGCGTCAAATCGCATGATCTTGGTGGCCAACTTACCGGTCCATTTCTTGAGATGAATTGTTCTCCGAAGTTTTCCCTCAAAATGGCCATAGAATCGCGAGCTGTGTGGCATGTAGCGCCATCTTGTTGAAACCACATGTCAACCAAGTTCAGTTCTTCCATTTTTGGCAACAAAAAGTTTGTTAGCATCGAACGATAGCGATCGCCATTCACCGTAACGTTGCGTCCAACAGCATCTTTGAAAAAATACGGTCCAATGATTCCACCAGCGTACAAACCACACCAAACAGTGCATTTTTCGGGATGCATGGGCAGTTCTTGAACGGCTTCTGGTTGCTCTTCACTCCAAATGCGGCAATTTTGCTTATTTACGTAGCCATTCAACCAGAAATGAGCCTCATCGCTGAACAAAATTTGTCGATAAAAAAGCGGATTTTCTGCCAACTTTTCTAGGGCCCATTCACTGAAAATTCGACGTTGTGGCAGATCGTAAGTCTATTCATGATGAAATGTCAAAGCATACTGAGCATCTTTCTCTTTGACACCATGTCTGAAATCCCACGTGATCTGTCAAATACTAATGCATGAAAATCCTAACCTCAAAAGAATCACCCTTTATATGGTTAGTATATGGTACGTGGTGGTAGTATATGATATTTAACGACCATGCCAAAAGTGGTCCATATCAGTCCATAATCATATATACCCCATATAAACCGATCCCGAGATTTGGTTTTGGAGCCTCTTGGAGGAGCAAATTTCATCCGAGTCAGTTGAAATTTGGTACATTGTGCTAGTATATGGCCATTAACAACCATGCCTAACTAGGTCCATATCGGTCTATAGTTATATATGGCCCTCAGATAAATCGATCCCCAATTACACAAAAATTGGTCCATAACAAGTTCATAATTGTATATAGCCCCAAATAAAAGCGATCTCCATATTTCAATTCTGGCTCTCTACGTACCGTGCAAAAGTCCATAGCGATTCGTAATTATTTGTAGACTTACCTATACATACCTTTTTTGTCTAATATATACCACGTATGGACTAACTCACAATTTAGAAAACGATGTTAAGAAGTTTTAAGATACCACAACCCAAGTAATTCGATTGTGGATGACAGTCTTTCGTAAAAGTTTCTACGCAATCCATGGTGGAGGGTAGGTTAGGTTAGGTTAGGTGGCAGCCCGATGTATCAGGATCACTTAGACTATTCAGTCCATTGTGATACCACATTGGTGAACTTCTCTCTTATCACTGAGTGCTGCCCGATTCCATGTTAAGCTCAATGACAAGGGACCTCCTTTTTATAACCGAGTCCGAACGGCGTTCCACATTGCAGTGAAACCACTTAGAGAAGCTTTGAAACCCTCAGAAATGTCACCAGCATTACTGAGGTGGGATAATCCACCGCTGAAAAACTTTTTGGTGTTCGGTCGAAGCAGGAATCGAACCCACGACCTTTTGTATGCAAGGCGGGCATGCTAACCATTGCACAACGGTGGCTCCGTGGTGGAGGGTACATAAGATACGGCCGTAAGTATATACTTGTTTTTAAATAGTTCCAGTCAATTATAGAAACATTTTATTTTGATATTCGAAGCATGATATCATGAAAAACAGAATTTAGAATAAAAACAAGTAAGTAAAGTCTTAAGTCGGGCGGGGCCGACTATATTATACCCTTCACCATTTTGTAGACCAAAATTTGTGTTACCATCTCAACTCCTTCATGATGGTTTATAATCCCATATACAAATATTTATATCTTAACCGATTTTTTGTGCTTCCTTAAAATCATAGTTGATCAATGCATTTCTTCTACAAAATCTCTAGAACTAAAATTTAAATCGGCTACTGCCCTGGGATGAAGCACAATGTTACTAAAAAACAAGTATATACAGCAGTAAGTTCGGCCGGGCCGAATCTTAAATACCCACCACCATGAATCAAATATAATAGTTTACTTTGAAAACTCTTCGTCGTAGCGAGTTTCTTGATAATAAATAGAATTTTTGGGGGGTTTGACAAATTTTCTCCCAAGCAAATCAGTTCAACCAGATTGTTCCTATGAAGACTAGATCAGATTTTGGATTTATGAGAACCAATTTTATTTGAGTTTTATAGAAATCATAAACATATCGTGTATACAATGATTTGAAATCTTAAATCTGTAGATTTTTTCCCCATTATTTAAATGAATACCATGAGTAAAATCTGGAAATTTTACTTTCAGTTTCAAGCAATTTTCATGACTATTGTCTAGGGAGCCACCGTGGTGCAATGGTTAGCATGCCCGCCTTGCATACACAAGGTCGTGGGTTCGATTCCTGCTTCGACCGAACACCAACAAGTTTTTCAGCGGTGGATTATCCCACCTCAGTAATGCTGGTGACATTTCTGAGGGTTTCAAAGCTTCTCTAAGTGGTTTCACTGCAATGTGGAACGCCGTTCGGACTCGGCTATAAAAAGGAGGTCCCTTGTCATTGAGCTTAACATGGAATCGGGCAGCACTCAGTGATAAGAGAGAAGTTCACCACTGTGGTATCACAATGGACTGAATAGTCTAAGTGAGCCTGATACATCGGGCTGCCACATAACCTAACCTAACCATGACTATTGTCTAAAATTTCATTTCGGAGGAAAATATTTTTTCTTTGGGTGTACCCTCAAGAAGAGAAATCGGTCTATATCGGACCGGTAAAAATAAATACGATACAGAGTTTTGAGGGTCTTAGATTCCAGTATATTTAAATTTTTGTACAAATCGGATAAAAACTACGGTTTCTAGAAGCCCAAGGAGTTAAATCTGGAGATCGGTCTATGCGGAGGCTATAATAAAACATGGTTCGATACATACCATATTTGGCTGACCTATTTGTGGTCAGCCGGATTCCAGAAGACCTAGATATAAATTCAGGAGTTAGGTCTATATGGGGGCTATACCAAAACATGCACCAATACTCACCACCTCTTAATGTTCCTCAAATACCTCTAGAATTCCAATTTCAGACGAATTGGGTGAAAACTACGAATTCTAGAAGCCAAGGATGTAAAATCGGGTGATCAGACCGATACGGAACATTTTCGACACACCTTTTTATGGTCCTAAAATACCTCCAGATTTCCGGCAAATTGGATAAAAACTACGGATAGGTCTATATGGGGCTATACCAAAACATGAACCGATGGGCACCATTTTCGGCACACCTTTTTACGGTCCTCAAGTACCTCTAGATTTTCAATTTCAGGCATATTGGATAAAAACTACGGCTTATAAAATCCCAAGACCCCAAATCGGGAAGTCGTTTTATATGGGACCTATATCAAAACTTGGACCGATATAGCCCATCTACGAACTTGACCTGCCTGCAAAAAAAAAAAACGAATCTGTGCCAAATTTCATTACGCTAGAGGTGTGCACGTGAGTAATAGTTTCCTCACGCTCACGCACACTCACGACTGAAAAATCTTACTCACGCACGATATTGTTTGGTAGGTCTCACGCACACTCACGAAAAGAAAACTTGTACTCACGCATACTCACGCACGAAAATGTCGTGACTCACGAAAAATACCGTGACTCACGAAAAATATCGTAACTCACGAAATATGTCGTGACTCACGAATAATTTTATAAGTAAATTACCTGAGGGACGTGTCTGAAATTATGAGCACGATTAAAATCGAGAGCGTTATTAAACACTTAACATCCTAGGTGTCACTGAAATTGCAAATGAATTTAACTTTTAAGCGTTTTATGTTGGAGAGGGGGATTATTTTCGTGAGCGTAATTTGTTACTCACGCACACTCACGAAGATATTGTTTTCATGACTCACGCTCACGCACGACAGTTTGGTTTGTTAATCACGCTCACGCACACTCACGCAGTTGATATGAGCGTGAGTCACGACAATTCATGTCACGTGCACACCTCTAACTAATGGTTAGCATGCGCACTTTGCATACAAGGGATATTGGGTTCAATCCCAGTTTCGAAAAGTTTTTCAGTGGTGGTTAGTCCCCCCTCAGTAATGCTGTTAACTTTTTTGATCTATTCCTGCTAGGCGTAATACCTTATAAAGGGTGATTCTTTTGAGGTTAGGATTTTCATGCATTAGTATTTGACAGATCACGTGGGATTTCAGACATGGTGTCAAAGAGAAAGATGCTCAGTATGCTTTGACATTTCATCATGAATAGACTTACTAACGAGCAACGCTTGCAAATCATTGAATTTTATTACCAAAATCAGTGTTCGGTTCGAAATGTGTTTCGCGCTTTACGTCCGATTTATGGTCTACATAATCGACCAAGTGAGCAAACAATTAATGCGATTGTGACCAAGTTTCGCACTCAGTTTACTTTATTGGACATTAAACCAACCACACGAATGCGTACAGTGCGTACAGAAGAGAATATTGCGTCTGTTTCTGAGAGTGTTGCTGAAGACCGTGAAATGTCGATTCGTCGCCGTTCGCAGCAATTGGGTTTGTGTTATTCGACCACATGGAAGATTTTACGCAAAGATCTTGGTGTAAAACCGTATAAAATACAGCTCGTGCAAGAACTGAAGCCGAACGATCTGCCACAACGTCGAATTTTCAGTGAATGGGCCCTAGAAAAGTTGGCAGAAAATCCGCTTTTTTATCGACAAATTTTGTTCAGCGATGAGGCTCATTTCTGGTTGAATGGCTACGTAAATAAGCAAAATTGCCGCATTTGGAGTGAAGAGCAACCAGAAGCCGTTCAAGAACTGCCCATGCATCCCGAAAAATGCACTGTTTGGTGTGGTTTGTACGCTGGTGGAATCATTGGACCGTATTTTTTCAAAGATGCTGTTGGACGCAACGTTACGGTGAATGGCGATCGCTATCGTTCGATGCTAACAAACTTTTTGTTGCCAAAAATGGAAGAACTGAACTTGGTTGACATGTGGTTTCAACAAGATGGCGCTACATGCCACACAGCTCGCGATTCTATGGCCATTTTGAGGGAAAACTTCGGAGAACAATTCATCTCAAGAAATGGACCGGTAAGTTGGCCACCAAGATCATGCGATTTGACGCCTTTAGACTATTTTTTGTGGGGCTACGTCAAGTCTAAAGTCTACAAAAATAAGCCAGCAACTATTCCAGCTTTGGAAGACAACATTTCCGAAGAAATTCGGGCTATTCCGGCCGAAATGCTCGAAAAAGTTGCCCAAAATTGGACTTTCCGAATGGACCACCTAAGACGCAGCCGCGGTCAACATTTAAATGAAATTATCTTCAAAAAGTAAATGTCATGGACCAATCTAACGTTTCAAATAAAGAACCGATGAGATTTTGCAAATTTTATGCGTTTTTTTAAAAAAAAAAGTTATCAAGCTCTTAACAAATCACCCTTTAATAGCCACGTAAATTCGAACAAACACAATTTTCATTTTAGTAAAAATATATATGAATAATAAAAATATTTATGTTGTTTTTGTTGATATGACAATCTCAGAATGGTAGAAGTATGTGGCATTAACAAGTTTTAGATGTCATTGTTGGTTGCTATAAAAAGCACAAAAGCAACAATAAGGGAGAACTTTACAGTTCATAAAAATCATAAATTGGTTGAAACAAAAAATCGTATATCAAAAAACATTCACAAAAGCCAAAGTGCAGTGCAAACCAAACCCAAGAACTCGAAAGGCAAACAAAAACATATTTTCGAAGAATGTTTAAAGTTATTCACATTTGTAAGAATATTTATGAATTTCTGTGAGTGTGTGTGTGTGTTCTAAGTTTAGATGTCGTATAGGATAGCATTTCGAGGTGTTGAAATATTGGAGTGTATCGATCAAATGATGCGAAACCCGTTTCTTTTTACTCTCTCCACCATAGGATGGGGTGTATATTAACTTTGTCATTCCGTTTGTAACACATCGAAATTTTGCTCTAAGACCACATAAAGTATATATATATTGTGGGTCGTGGTGAAATTCTCAGTCGATCTAAGCATGTCCATCCGTCCGTCTGTTGAAATCACGCTAACTTCCGAACGAAACAAGTTATCGACTTGAAACTTGGGACAAGTAGTTGTTATTGAAGTATGTCAGATAGTATTGCAAATGGGTCATATCGGACCATTTTTACGGATAGCCCCCATATAAACCGACGCTCAGATTTGACTTGCGGAGCCTCTTGGAGGAGCAAAATTCATCCGATCCGGATTAAATTCGGTAAATAGTGTTACTATTTATGGTTTCTCACAACCATGCAAAAATTGGTCCAAATCGGTCCATAATTATAAATAGTCTTGCAAAGTCTCTAAGAGAAGCAAATTTCATCCGATCCGGCTGAAATTTAGTACATGGTGTAACTATATGGTCTCTACCAACTATGCGAAAATTGGTTCACATCGGTCTATAATTATCTATAGCCCTCATATAAACCGGTCCCCAGATTTGGCCTCCGGAGCCTCTTGGATGAGCAAAATTCATCCGATTCTGTTGAAATTTGGTACGTGGTGTTAGTATATAGTCTCTGACAACCACGCAGGAATTGGTCCATATCGGTCCATAATTATATGTAGCCCCCATATAAACCGGTCCCCAGCTTTGACCTCCGGAGCCTCACGGATGAGCAAAATTCATCCGATCCGGTTGAAATTTGGTACCTGATGTTAGTATATATTCTCTGACAACCATGCAGGAATTGGTCCATATCGGTCCATAATTATATGTAGCCCCCATATAAACCGATCCCCATATTTGACCTCCGGAGCCCCTTGGAAGAGCTAAATTCACCCGATCCGGTTGAAATTTGGTACGTGGTAAAATTTGGTACATTGCGCTAGTATATGGCCGCGAACAACCATGCCAAAATTGACCCATATCGGCCTATAGTTATATATAGCCGATCCCCAAAAATAATCAACCAAAATTTTATTTCTATAGAAAATTTTGTCAAAATTTTATTACTATACAAAATTGTATTTCTATAGAAAATTTTATCAAAATTTTATTTCTATAGAAAATTTTGTCAAATTTTATTTCTATAGAAAATTTTGTCAAAATTTTATTTCTACAGAAAATTTTGACAAACTTAATTATTTACGTTTTTAATCGGCCTTTTTTTGTTTAATATATACCCCGTATGGACTAACTTAAAATTGAGAACGCGGTGTTAAGAAGTTTTAATATACCTTGCCATCGGCAAGTGTTAACACAACCCAAGTAATTCCATTGTGGATTATAGGCTTTAGCAGAAGTTTCTACGCAATCCATGGTGAGGGGTACATAAGATTCGGCCTGGCCGAACTTACGGCCGTATATACTTTTTTAATTTTGAGCTTTGAGTTTGGCAAAAATACAGCACAAGACTTAAACTCTTCGGTACAGAAGAACTTGCAATGCATATGTATTTCCCGATTTCGACGTACACTGTCACATCAGTTGGGTAAAAATTCAGGTGAAATAATCATAGCTAATATCCAATATACAGAGTGGTTGATAGGTAATGCAACAAAGTAAAGTGCTATGTTTTTTATTTTATTTAATTTTTTTGTTTTTATTTCATTAAATTTTTTAGTTACGGTAAAACCCAAAAATTTTGAAATAAACCAATGTCTTTGTGATAAAAATTTGAACTGAAAATTTGAAATTGAAAGACGAAAGAAATTGTATTAAAAGAACAATGTTTGCTATATAATAAGTTCATTTGTATTTGTATGTAACGTGAATTTGAATGTAATGCCAAGAGGTACCAGGCTCAGACACATCGTTTATATAGCGATGTCCGTCTGTCTTTCTTCGTTTCTAAGAAAATCGCTATTGATTTTGAAACAAATCGGTTACAACAGCCACATATATTTGTCACCGATCTAATCATAATTGACGTGTTTATGAACCGAGCTCCTTAAAATTTCGAACATCCGAAATTTTTGTCAAAATTTTATTTCGATTGAAAATTTTCTCAAAATTTTATTTCTATAGAAAATTTTGTCAACATTTTATTTTTATAGAAAATTTTTTTAATTTTTTTTTCTATAGAAAATTTTATTTCTTTAGAACATTTTGTCAAAATTTTATTTCTATAGAAAATTTTTCCAAAATTTTATTTCTATAAAAAATATTCTCAAAATTTTATTGCTATAGAAATTTTTGTCAAAATTTTATTTCTATAGAAAATTTTGTCAAAATTTTATTTCTGTAGAAAATTTTCTCAAAATGTTATTTCTATAGAAAATTTTGTTAACGTTTCGATAGAAAATTTTCTCAAAATTTTATTTCTATAGAAAATTTTGTTAACATTTTATTTCGGTAGAACATATTGTCAAAATTTTATTTAGATAGAAAATTTTGCAAAATTATTTCGATAGAAAATATTGTCAAAATTTTATTTCGATAGAAAATTTTGCAAAACTATTTCGATAGAAAATTTTGTCAAAATATTATTTTAATATAAAATTTTGTCAAAATTTTATTTCTATGGAAAATTTTTTCAAAAATTTATTTCTATAGAAAATATTGTCAAAATTTTACTTCTATAGAAAATTTTGTCAAAATGTTATTTTTTTATAAAATTTTGTCAAAATTTTATTTCTATAGAATTTTTTTTTTCAAAAATTTTATTTCTATAGAAAATTTCGTCAAAATTTTATTTCTGTAGAAAATTTTGTCAAAATTTTTGTTCTATAGAACATTTTTCAAAATTTTATTTCTATAGAAAATTTTGTCAACATTTTATTTTTATAGAATTTTTTTTTTCTATAGAAAATTTTATTTCTATAGAACATTTTGTCAAAATTTTATTTCTATAGAAAATTTTTCCAAAATTTGATTTCTATAAAAAATATTCTCAAAATTTTATTGCTATAGAAATTTTTGTCAAAATTTTATTTCTATAGAAAATTTTTTCAACATTTTATTTCGATAGAAAATATTGTCAAAATTTTACTTCTATAGAAAATTTTGTCAAAATGTTATTTTTTTATAAAATTTTGTCAAAATTTTATTTCTATAGAATTTTTTTTCAAAAATTTTATTTCTATAGAAAATTTTGTCAAAATTTTTGTTCTATAGAACATTTTTCAAAATTTTATTTCTATAGAAAATGTTGTCAACATTTTATTTCGATAGAAAATATTGTCAAAATTTTATTTCGATAGAAAATATTGTCAAAATATTACTCCTATAGAAAATTTTGTCAAAATGTTGTTTTTATATAAAATTTTGTCAAAATAATGTTTTTATATAAAATTTTGTCAAAATTTTATTTCTATAAAAAATGTTGTCAACATAGTATTTCTATAGAAATTTTTGTCAAAATTTTATTTTAATAGAAAATTTTGTCAACATTTTATTTCTATAGAAAATTTTGTCAAAATTTTATTTCTATAGAAAATTTTGTCGACATTTTATTTCGATAGAAAATATTGTCAAAATTTTACTTCTATAGACAAATTAGTCAAAATGTTATTTTTACATAAAATTTTGTCAAAATTTTACTTCTATAGAATTTTTTTCAAAAATTTTATTTCAATAGAAAATTTTGTCAACATTTTATTTCGATAGAAAATATTGTCAACATTTTACTTCTATAGAAATTTTTGTCAAAATGTTATTTTTATATAAAACTTTGTCAAAATTTTATTTCTATAGAATTTTTTTTTTTCAAAAATTTTATTTCTATAGAAAATTTTGTCAAAATTGTATTTCCAAAGAAACTTTTGTCAAAATTTTATTTCTATATAAAATTTTGTCAAAATTTTATTTCTATAGAAATTTTTGTCAAAATTTTATTTCTATAGAAATTTTTGTCAAAATTTTATGTCTATAGAAAATTTTGTCAAAATGTTATTTCTTTTTATGAAGTACCTAATAGTTGGAGAAGAATATTTTGCAAAATCTGTCAAAACATCAAGAATTCTACCAATCTACCAAACAGTAAAAATCAACCAATTTTGGTAGAATTCTACCAACTGTGGCAACCGTGCTTGTCGCCCGATTTGGCCAATTATTGCGTCAAAACCAAGGTAAATCGTCTGTGCTAAGTCGCAAAAATTTTAAGAATGCCTCAAATTTACTTATGTCTCTAATACAAATGTATCGCTCGATAAATAATAAATGCACTTTAACGTTAATTACCCATTTCTTTACAATATTATATTTCGTTCCAGGGCGTTAGCCGATTAAAATTTTGCCCAAATCACATATCTAATTACATCCCGGCAAAAAAATTTGGAAGTTCTTCCAAGGGCACAACTTTAAAAGCACTTCCAGAAGATGCACTCCCAATGATGGTCTTTATTTTAACTACCAAGGAAGTTCTTTTAATTCAATTTTTTATAACTTGGTTTTTTCATAGTTTTAATGGATAATTTTAACTTTTTTTGTTTCAAATAGGTTAAAAACAGAGTAAGAATTCATAAAATGGTTGAAATCATTTAAATTTTGTCGAAAAAAAATCCGAATTCCAATCTGAAAAAATTGTGAATTTTTGGAAATATTTGTAGTCAAACGTTTCCGACAAACGTTAGAATCCATTAAAATTATAAAAAAAAAATTATAAAAATTATTTATTTGACAAAATATCACAGAATTTTTAATTTACATCCAAAATATTGAATTCAGATCACACCTAAAGAAGTGATGCAAATTCAGTGCAACGACTGTTGAAATGGAGGACTTCCGTCCTATGACAAGCCAATGTTAAATTCATCGCTTCTGCGTCAATTTTGCACCACTTCCGGATCCAAAAAGAACATTTTCATTACTTTTCTGGCGACACTTTTTTTGCTGGGATGTATATGGCAATATAAACCTTTATGATGGATTTGATATGATAATGCCAAAAATTTTGGTCTACTCAATGAAGGATACAATGTAGTCGGCCCCGCCCGACTTTAGACTTTACTTACTTGTTTCTATGTACATTTTACATAAATTTCTTTATTTTCGTCGTATTTCCTCTTGTGCTTGATAACAGTGTTAGATACAGTGTCCTAAAGAAAATCCCTGTCTCCCATAACACATTTGAAATTCATTGAAATTACGACATAAGTGAATAAATAACGAGGAAAGAGATGCTGTGTTTTTTTTTTAGGAAGTTCTCTATTGACGGGTGGCGACATTGTCATTGTTACAATGTGCTTGTTTGATGGCGCTTTTCAATCTTAATGAAAATTTAATAATGAATTTTCAGAGTTTTATTTATCTTGGTTTTGTTGCCTTTGTTATGTGGAGTACAACTTTAGGGGGATTTCTTTCTTGCTTTTAGAATGGAACAGCGACGGAAACAATTCAAATTTTTTTTGGTATATCATCAGCAACCTAACCATCATCATTACCATTGTCATTTGCATTTCAATCTTGCTGTTGTTGTTGTTATGTAATTGTTGGGAAATGAAAACAACTGAAGAGGAAAAACTCGTCATGTGGGCTTACACGTATTGAAATTGCGAAAGCTAACATAGATATCTAAACTTACACACACACATACACATCAGCCCCAACAAATGTTGTGATGTATCCTTATTTAGCATGCACAGGGATTTATTATCCTTAACATTTTCGTTGGGATATACAGCTAATTTTAGTATGAGGTATTCCGCTTTTAACTATGCCATATAAACGCAAAATATCACCAAATTATTTCTAACAAGTATATAGAGCATTAAGTTTGGCCGGGCTGAATCCTAAATACCCACCATCATGAATAAAATATAATTTTTCCCTTTGAAAATATCTTCGTCGTAGCGGGTTACTTGAGGGCTTGATGACAGATATTCTCCCAAGCAGATCTGTTTTACCAATACGCTTCCCGTAGACAAGTTGAAAAATTCTACCTATGAAGACTAGATCATATCCTAGATTTATAAGAACCAATTTTTATACCCTCCAACATAGGATGGGGGTATATTAACTTTGTCATTCCGTTTGTAACACATCGAAATATTGGTCTAAACCCCCATAAAGTATATATATTCTGGGTCGTGGTGAAATTTTGAGTCGATCTAGCTATGTCCGTCTGTCCGTCCGTCTGTGGAAATCACGCTAACTTCCGAACGAAACAAGCTTTCGACTTGGCACAAGTAGTTGTTACTGATGTAGGTCTGATGGTATTGCAAATGGGCCATATCGGACCACCTTTACGTATAGCCCCATATAAACCGATCCCCAGATTTTACCTCCGGAGCCTCTTAGAGGAGCAAACTTCATCCGATCCGGTTGAACTTTGGTATGTGGTGTTAGTATATGGTCTCTAACAACCGTGCAAAAATTGGTTCATATCGATCCATAATTATAAAGGGTGATTCTTTTGAGGTTAGGATTTTCATGCATTAGTATTTGACAGATCACGTGGGATTTCAGACATGGTGTCAAAGAGAAAGATGCTCAGTATGCTTTGACATTTCATCATGAATAGACTTACTAACGAGCAACGCTTGCAAATCATTGAATTTTATTACCAAAATCAGTGGCAGAAAATCCGCTTTTTTATCGACAAATTTTGTTCAGCGATGAGGCTCATTTCTGGTTGAATGGCTACGTAAATAAGCAAAATTGCCGCATTTGGAGTGAAGAGCAACCAGAAGCCGTTCAAGAACTGCCCATGCATCCCGAAAAATGCACTGTTTGGTGTGGTTTGTACGCTGGTGGAATCATTGGACCGTATTTTTTCAAAGATGCTGTTGGACGCAACGTTACGGTGAATGGCGATCGCTATCGTTCGATGCTAACAAACTTTTTGTTGCCAAAAATGGAAGAACTGAACTTGGTTGACATGTGGTTTCAACAAGATGGCGCTACATGCCACACAGCTCGCGATTCTATGGCCATTTTGAGGGAAAACTTCGGAGAACAATTCATCTCAAGAAATGGACCGGTAAGTTGGCCACCAAGATCATGCGATTTGACGCCTTTAGACTATTTTTTGTGGGGCTACGTCAAGTCTAAAGTCTACAGAAATAAGCCAGCAACTATTCCAGCTTTGGAAGACAACATTTCCGAAGAAATTCGGGCTATTCCGGACGAAATGCTCGAAAAAGTTGCCCAAAATTGGACTTTCCGAATGGACCACCTAAGACGCAGCCGCGGTCAACATTTAAATGAAATTATCTTCAAAAAGTAAATGTCATGGACCAATCTAATGTTTCAAATAAAGAACCGATGAGATTTTGCAAATTTTATGCGTTTTTTTTTAAAAAAAAGTTATCAAGCTCTTAACAAATCACCCTTTATATAGCCCTCATATAAATCGATCCCTAGATTTGACCTCCGGAACCTCTTTGAGGAGCAAAATTCATCCCATTCGGTTGAAATTTGGTATATTGCGCTAGTATATGGCCGCTAACAGCCATGCAAAAATTGGTCCATATCGGTCTATAGTTATATATAGCCGATCGCCAATCACACAAAAGTAGGTCCATATCGCCAAAAATAATCTACCAAAATTTTATTACTATAGAAAATTTTGTCAAAAGTTTATTTCTATAGAAAATTTTGTCAAAATTTTATTTAAATAATTTTGTCAAACTGAATAATACTCTTATAACAGGTTGACTGATAAGCCCCCGGCCTAACAAAGAAAAACACATTTTTTTGTCAAAATTCGTTTTTGTTATTCAACATAGTTCCCTTCAAGAGCGATACAACGATTATAACGACCTTCCAAGTTTTTGATACCATTTTGGTAGTACTCCTTCGGTTTAGGCCTCAGTTTCGGCGATCACCTCTTCATTGCAGCCAAATTTTTTCCCTGCGAGCATCCTTTTGAAGTCTGAGAACTAGAAAAAGTCGCTGGGGGCCAGATCTGGAGAATACGGTGGGTGGGGGAGCAATTCGAAGCCCAATTCATGAATTTTTGCCATCGTTCTTAATGACTTGTGGCACGGTGCGTTGTCTTGGTGGAACAACACTTTTTTCTTCTTCATATGGGGCCGTTTTGCCGGGATTTCGACCTTCAAACGCTCCAATAACGCCATATAGTAGTCACTGTTGATGGTTTTTCCCTTCTCAAGATAATCGATAAAAAATATTCCATGCGCATCCCAAAAAACAGAGGCCATTACTTTGCCTGCGGACTTTTGAGTCTTTCTTTCTATCTCAATCAGCTTCATTTTACGGTCATTCAAAATCATTTTGTGGATTTTTTTATGTTTTCGTCGGTAACCACCTCTTTGGGGCGTTCACCGTCCTCCGTGCTCATTTTACCATGCTTGAATTTTGCATACCAATCAATTATTGTTGATTTCCCTGGGGCAGAGTTCCGAAACTCATTATCAAGCCAAGTTTTTGCTTCCACCGTATTTTACCCCTTCAGAAAACAGTATTTTATCAAAACACGAAATTCCTTTTTTTCCATTTTTTCACAATAACAAAAGTTGCTTCACAAAAGACGCTCAATCTCACAAACTAATTGACTTACAGACGCCAAATTTTGACACGAATCATTTGAAGGTTGGTACTATATAACAAGTATATACAGCCGTAAGTTCGGCCAGACCGAATCTTATGTACCCTCCACCATGGATTGCGTAGAAACATCTACTAAAGACTGTCATCCACAATCGAATTACTTGGGTTGCGTAACACGCGCCGATGGCAAGGTATCTTAAAAAAATCCTTAACACCGTCTTCTAAATTGTAAGTTAGTTTATACGTGGGATATATTAAACAAAAAAGACTGATTAAATACGTTTAAAGGGTGATTCTTTTGAGGTTAGGATTTTCATGCATTAGTATTTGACAGATCACGTGGGATTTCAGACATGGTGTCAAAGAGAAAGATGCTCAGTATGCTTTGACATTTCATCATGAATAGACTTACGATCTGCCACAACGTCGAATTTTCAGTGAATGGGCCCTAGAAAAGTTGGCAGAAATCCGCTTTTTTATCGACAAATTTTGTTCAGCGATGAGGCTCATTTCTGGTTGAATGGCTACGTAAATAAGCAAAATTGCCGCATTTGGAGTGAAGAGCAACCAGAAGCCGTTCAAGAACTGCCCATGCATCCCGAAAAATGCACTGTTTGGTGTGGTTTGTACGCTGGTGGAATCATTGGACCGTATTTTTTCAAAGATGCTGTTGGACGCAACGTTACGGTGAATGGCGATCGCTATCGTTCGATGCTAACAAACTTTTTGTTGCCAAAAATGGAAGAACTGAACTTGGTTGACATGTGGTTTCAACAAGATGGCGCTACATGTCACACAGCTCGCGATTCTATGGCCATTTTGAGGGAAAACTTCGGAGAACAATTCATCTCAAGAAATGGACCGGTAAGTTGGCCACCAAGATCATGCGATTTGACGCCTTTAGACTATTTTTTGTGGGGCTACGTCAAGTCTAAAGTCTACAGAAATAAGCCAGCAACTATTCCAGCTTTGGAAGACAACATTTCCGAAGAAATTCGGGCTATTCCGGCCGAAATGCTCGAAAAAGTTGCCCAAAATTGGACTTTCCGAATGGACCACCTAAGACGCAGCCGCGGTCAACATTTAAATGAAATTATCTTCAAAAAGTAAATGTCATGGACCAATCTAACGTTTCAAATAAAGAACCGATGAGATTTTGCAAATTTTATGCGTTTTTTTTTTTTAAAAAGTTATCAAGCTCTTAACAAATCACCCTTTATAATTCAGTTCGACAAAATTTTCTATAGAAATAAAATGTTGACATAATTTTCTATAGAAATAAAATGTTGACAAAATTTTCTATAGAAATAAAATTTTGACAAAGTTTTCTATAGAAAAAAAATTTTGACAAAATTTTCTATAGAAATAAAATTTTGACAAAATTTTCAATAGAAATAAAATTTTAACAAAATTATCTATAGAAATAACATTTTGATAAAATTTTCTATAGCGATAAAATTTTGACAATATTTGACAAAATTTTCTACAGAAATAAAATTTTGACAAATAAAGTTTTGACTAAATTTTCTATAGAAATAAAATTGTGGTAGATTAGTTTTGACGATATGGACCAATTTTTGTGTGATTGGCCATTGGCTATATATAACTATAGACCGATATGGACCAATTTTTGCATGGCTGTTAGCGGCCATATACTAGCGCAATATACCAAATTTAAACCGAGTCTGGGAATCGCTTTATATGGGGCTATATATAATTATAGACCGATATGGACCAGTTTTGCATGGTTGTTAGAGACCATATACATACACCACGTACCAAATTTCAACCGGATCGGATGAATTTTGCTCCCCTAAGAGGCTCCGGAGTTCAAATCTGGGGATCGGTTTATATGGGGTCTATATATAATTATGGACCGATATGAACCAATTTTTGCATGGTTGTTAGAGACAATATACATACACCACGTACCAAATTTCAACCGGATCGGATGAATTTTGCTCCCCTAAGAGGCTCCGGAGTTCAAATCCCGGGATCGGTTTATATGGGGGCTATATATAATTATGGACCTACATGGACCAATTTTTGCTTGGTCATTAGAGACCATATACTGACACCACGTACCAAATTTCAATTGGAAATTTCGGATGAATTTTGCTCCTCGGTTTATATGGGGGATATGAACCGATATGGATCAATTTTTGCATGTTTGTTGTAGACCATATACTAACACCACGTACCAAATTTCAACCGGATCGTATGAATTTTGCTCCTCCAAGAGGCTCTGCAAGCCAAATCTGGGGATCGGTTTATATGGGGGCTATACGTAAAAGTGGTCCGATACCATTTGACCTACATCAATAACAACTACTTGTGCCAAGTTTCAAGTCGATAGCTTGTTTCGTTCGGAAGTTAGCGTGATTTCAACAGACGGACGGACGGACGGACATGCTCAGATCGACTCAGAATTTCACCACGACCCAGAATATATATACTTTATGGGGTCTTAGAGCAATATTTCGATGTGTTACAAACAGAATGACAAAATTAATATATCCCCATCCTATGGTGGAGGGTATACAAATAATATGCATTTAATACTAGCGACGCCATCTATGTGTCAGACCGGGGACTTATCAGCTAACCTGTTACGTATTTAATCGACTTTTTATACCCTGCGCCACACTGTGGAACAGGGTATTATAAGTTAGTGCATATGTTTGTAACACCCAGAAGGAGACGACATAGACACATGGTGTCTTAGGCAATAACGCTGAGTCGATATAGCCATGTCCGTCTGTCAGTGAACACATTTTTGTAATCAAAGTCTAGGTCGCAAATTTAGTCCAATCGACTTCAAATTTGGCACAAGTATGTGTTTTGTCTCAGAATAGAACCCTATTGATTTCGGAAGAAATCGGTGCAGATTTAGACAAAGCTCCAATATATATATATATTTCGCGCGATATGGACTTATATGGCCCCAGAAGCCAGTGTTTTACCCTAATATGCTTAAAATTTTGTACAAGAAGAACAATTAGTACTATAGTCAAGTGTGCCAAATTTTATTGAAATCGGTTCAGATTTAGATGTAGATCCCATATATATCTTTCGCCCGATTGTATTGTAGCTATGCGTGCCAAATTTGGTTGAAATCCGTTCAGATTTAGGTATAGCTCCCATATATATGTTTTTCTGATTTCGACAAAAATGGTCAAAATACGAACATTTCCCTTTTAAAATCGCCTCTGCTTAGTCGAAAAGTTGTAAAAATTACTCTAATTTTCCTCTACTTCTAATACATATATATCGAGCGATAAATCATAAATAAAAGTTTGTGAAGTTTCCTTAAAATTGCTTCATATTTAAATCTTTCCCATTTTTTTACTATCATTGTGTTTCTCCCTAGTGCATGAGCCGACTTAAACTTTGAGTCTATAGAATTTGCAGAAGTCTATCAAATTCTGTCCAGATCGAGTGATATCTAAATGTATGTATTTGGGACAAACATCTATATATTCAGCACCCAACACATTTGACGGATGTGATATGGTATCGAAAATTTAGATCTACAAAGTGGTGCAGGGTATAATATAGTCGGCTCCGCCCGACTTTAGACATTCCTTACTTGTTATACCCTCCGTCATAGGATGGGGGTATATTAACTTTGTCATTCCGTTTGTAACACATCGAAATATTGCTCTAAGACCCCATAAAGTATATATATTCTGGGTCGTGGTGAAATTCTGAGTCGATCTAAGCATGTCCGTCCGTCCGTCCGTCTGTTGAAATCACGCTAACTTCCGAACGAAACAATCTATCGACTTGAAACTTGGCACAAGTAGTTGTTATTGATGTAGGTCGGATGGTATTGAAAATGGGCCATATCGGTCCACTTTTACGTATAGCCCCCATATAAAGGGACCATCAGATTTGGCTTGTGGAGCTTCTAACAGAAGCATATTTCATCCGATCCAGCTGAAATTTGGTACATGGTGTTGGTATATGGTCTCTAACAATCATGCAAAAATTGGTCCACATCGGGCGAAGCCTCAAAGAGAAGCAAATTGCATCCGACCCGGCTGAAATTTGGTACATGGTTTTGGTATATGGTCTCTAACAACCGTGCAAAAATTGGTCCACATCGGTCCATAATTATATATAGCCCCCATATAAACCGATCCCCAGATTTGGCTTGCGGAGCCTAAAAGAGAAGCAAATTTCATTCGATCCGGCTGAAATTTTTTACATGGTGTTGGTATATGGTCTCTAACAATCATGCAAAAATTGGTCCACATCGGTCCATAATTATATATAGCCCCTATATAAACCGATCCCCAGATTTGGCTTGCGGAGCCTCAAAGAGAAGCAAATTTCATCCGATCCGGCTGAAATTTGGTACATAATGTTGGTATATGGTCTCTAACAACCATGCAAAAATTGGTCCACATCGGGCGAAGCCTCAAAGAGAAGCAAATTGCATCCGACCCGGCTGAAATTTGGTACATGGTTTTGGTATATGGTCTCTAACAACCGTGCAAAAATTGGTCCACATCGGTCCATAATTATATATAGCGCCCACATAAACCGATCCCCAGATTTGGGTTGCGGAGCCTCAAAGAGAAGCAAATTTCATCCAATCCGGTTGTAATTTGGAACATGGTGTTAGTATATGATCTTTAACCACCGTGCCAGAATTGGTCCATATCGGTCCATAATTATATATAGCCCCCATATAAAACGTTCTCCAGATTTGACCTCCGGAGCCTCTTGGAGGAGCAAAATTCATCCGATCCGGTTCAAATTAGGAACGTGGTGTTAGTATATGGTCTCTAACAACCATACCAAAATTGGTCCAATCACACAAAAATTGGTCCATATCTGTTCATAATCATGGTTGCCACTAGAGCCAAAAATAATCTACCAAAATTTTATTTCTAGAGAAAATTTTGTTAAAATTTTATTCGGTTCATAATAAAATTTTCATCATTGTCAAAATTTTATTTCTATAGAAAATTTTGTTCAAATTTTATTCGGTTCATAATCATGGTTGCCACTCGAGCCAAAAATAATCTACCAAGATTTCATTTCTATAGAAAATTTTGTCAAAAGTTTATTTCTATAGAAAATTTTGTTAAAATTTTATTTCCGTAGAAATTTTTGTCAAAATTTTCTTTCTAGAGAAAATTTTGTCAAAATTTTTATTTCTATAGAAAATTTTGTGAAAATTTTATTTCTATAGAAAATTTTGTTAAAATTTTAGTTCTGTAGAAAATGTTGTCAAAATTGTATGTCTACTTTGTCAAACTGAATTATATACGTACTGGATCGATCTTTTTTGATTTAATATATACCACGTATGGACTTACATACAATTTAGAAGATGGTGTTAGGAGGTTTTAAGATACCTTGCCATCGGCAAGCGTTACCGCAACTTAAGTAATTCGATTGTGGATGGCAGTGTTTAGAAGAAGTTTCTACGCAATCCATGATGGAGGGTACATAAGCTTCGGCCTGGTCGAACTTACGGCCGTATATACTTGTTTTATTCTCGCATTTGTAACAATGTAAACGATCGCATGGTAATTGGTGTCTTACTGCCACCGACATTTTGTGGGTAAGATTGCAATACGAAAAAAGCCACCGGTTGCAGTTCTCAGCTGTGCGCCAACTGATATTGTAGGATCGCCATGTGACCTATCGTGAGATTTAGACAACTTTAGGCATTAGTGGGACCAGCATACATTCAATATTGTCTGAACATTTGACTGTCCAAACAACTTGTTCGCGTTGGATCCCACACAATTTGTCAATCGCTAAAATACAATTGCTTCAAATGCATAAAAACAAACAACCGATTTTGATGATTAATATTTAGGTTTGTCTCTAATCCCGGAATATAAAATACAACTCACGCATATGTAAAATTGTATTCCAAATATAATGGATTAGTTCATATGTGGTTTACTTAAGCACATCACCATCTGTCTTTAGACTGCCCCTTAACACTTGTGAGATACTTTCAAGCAGTTATGCGATAACGTGTGAATAAAATCTCCAGACCATCATTATGCCTGGCCATAACTTGATAAGTAATTTGCCATAATTTATCAAATAATTTTGGTATACTTGGTCAAATCCATGTCTGCTGATGATGGGACTTTGACATTGAGAACTTACCTGACATTTTCGTGTCGTTGAATATAAATCTTATGAAATTGAGTATCACGCGGCTGTCCTGCTATATCATCTTTCATTTCCATGGCTACATGACGTGGCAGCACTGACAGCAACAGGCGTTCCTTATGCACGGGATGGTGGTAACATCAAAGACGACGGAAGAGATGAAGGAAATTGAAAATATTTCGAAAATAAAGATTAAATGGTTAGTTGTAATTGCTAATGATCAGCAAAAGAACAAAAAAAAGAACAAATTAACTTGATTGATGGTGAACTTTGGGATAAACATTTTGGATGAAATTAAGATACGATTTGACGAAATAGGTTCAATGTTATGCTTATGTGAGAGAAAAGTGATTTATTTTCGTGCTATATAATGAATGATGATCTATTGTATATTGTATTTAATGAAGGAAGAATGCTAAGATGTCAAGAGAAGTACTCAGTGATGTCACACCCAAAGAAAAAAAAACTTTCCTCCAGAAGAAATTTTAGACAAACGAAAAGTGTCTCTAATCTCCTTTAATTTGTCTTTAAAGATCATTTTATAGTGTCAAAAGAAAACTTTGTTTGCTTAAAAATTCGTTCCTCAGAAAAGAAAACTCTTCTTTGAGTGCAGATATAGGGAAAATCCTTTTTTGTAGGGATTTTTTTTCCTAGGAAAAAAACAGACCGATTTTTATTTCTACTACAATTGTAGGGAATTTTTAATACTTCTAGAGTTTACTAAAATTTTACGAAAAATAACACATTCGTTTAGTGTTTCAGGTATTTAAAGTCGCACAATGAAACTAAAAGCTTTACTTATTCAATACAAGCAACAAAACTTTTCTTTAAACTGGAACACATTTTCTTAAAAGATCTGAAGTTAAGCTAAATAGCAATGTTCTGTCTATGTTACCTTGCCAATAAAAAATATGTGTTTGTTGGCAATGAGCTCGAAGTTCTGTTAAAATCACTTCCTAACTTTAAAGGATATTATATAAAATAATAAGCCAGGAAGTCTGGATCGGGGGGGAAATCGAAACCCGGAAGCCGCTGAGACGACAAAGAGAGTTGCCGGTAGTTTCAAGCGAAACCCTAACCTCTCTCTCCGAGATGCCGCAAATAAGCTGGGTGTATTGTCAACAACCGTGCATCGAGCCAAAAAACGAGCCGGACTATCGACTTACAAGAAATCGCGATGATAAACAAAATACGACGGCCAAAGCGCGATCCCGGAGGCTGTACACGACGATGCTGACGAAGTTTGACTGCGTGGTAATGGAGACGAAACCTACGTCAAAGCCGACTACAAGCAGCTTCCGGGACAGGAGTTTTATACGGCAAAAGGAAGGGGAAAGGTAGCAGATATTTTCAAGCACATAAAACTGTCAAAGTTCGCAAAGAAATATCTGGTTTGGCAAGCCATCTGTACCTGTGGTTTGAAAAGTAGCATTTTCATAACTTCCGGGACTGTCAAAGAGTGTTTGAATAAACGTCTGCTGCCTTTCCTGAAGAAACACGGTTGTTCCGTACTGTTTTGGCCGGATTTGGCATCTTGCCGTTACGGTAAAAAGGCCATGGAGTGGTACGCTGCCAACAACGTGCAGGTGGTTCCCAAGGACAAGAACCCTCCCAACACGCCAGAGCTCCGTCCAATTGAGAAATACTGGGCTACTGTCAAGCGGAACCTAAAGAAGACAAAAAAAACTGCTAAGGACGAGCAGCAGTTCAAGGCAAACTGGCTTTCTGCGGCGAAGAAGGTGGACAAGGTGGCTGTACACAATCTGATGGCAGGTGTCAAGCGTGAGGCCCGGCAATTCGGATTTGGAAAAGCGAAAGCCTAACTGAATATTTTTCCTGAATTTTATACTAATTGAACTTGAAAAAGAAATTTAATTTGATTTTTTAAATAAACGATTTTACCGATTTACACACTCTTAGAAAAATATGTTTTTCATATGTTCCGATATAAACAAAATGTGTTTCGGGCACAATTTTAAAACACAATATATTTAAGTGCAAACATGTAATGTTCCTAAACTAACACTAAATGTTTGGGACATCTATGTTAATATGTTAGAATATATTAAGTTTGGGGCATGAATGTTTTATAAAAATCATATGTGTGAATGCAAACATGTATAAATTTACAAATTTCGACTAAACATACATATGTTGTGATATTTTATTCAAAGCGACAGAGAGAGTATAGAGAAAGAAATAGAGATGGAAACCGGGAGAGTTGACAAAAGATATCAACATAGCACAGCGAAAGAATCAAAAGGGAACAATTTCTATGAAACCGCTTGTATGTTGTTTCGGAAAACTGGTTTATGATAACGCCAAAAATTTGATATGCTTAATAGCCTTTTTACACCAGACACATTTAACATCATACATCAATTTGCCAAATATGTTAACATTTTTCAATACTAATTTGGACGTCATGCGTCTCAAAAATGTTTAACATCTTTGGAAAATGTTCCTATTTCACTTTGTTCCAACTCATTGTATTCGATTATTTTTTGTGTCTTCACTAGGAAAATGACATCAATGTTAAAAAATAACACAGCCTTTATTTGAAAACATGGTATTTAAGCTATAGAAGTATGTATATTTTTTCTATTAGTCAAAAAATCATAATTGCAGTAAGAAAACTGAGGCGAGAAAACATGAGAAGGCTTATGGAGGAGACATTGAAATATTGCGTGAAAGGATGGGCTGCATTGCAGCTTGAGTCTGGACTTTATTGCAAAATTATATCATATATTAATAGTGACGGTTTACATTATCCCGATGAAATGAAAATTCGCTAGTGTTTAATGAAGCCTTTCAAAAGAAAGGTTCACGTTATTAAGGGACATGGACATAGAGAAGATTAAAAGTATTGATGAAAATGCAAGATTTCAAATGGAATTCCTGAAAAAAAAATTACACAAGTAAAATTGATATTCCAAAATTTAAATAAAATGTTATTGCTATAGTCGTTAATAAACAATTTTACTTAATCATAATCTTCGACTGAAAAACTGACATTTTGATATATTTCTATTATCGGGATGTGAGCGTGAACTCTCCTCACGTTGCACTTAATTCTGCCAACTGCATTCATGCCTATTAATGTTCTTTAGTTGAAACCGCAACTCCCAAATGATTCTTTAAAATTAATAATTTTTTTTATTAAAAAAGCAAACATTTTTGGTTTACAAATGAAACGTCAAATTGAAAGATGTAAAATGTTAGATGTTGAACGTATAAACACAATATTTCATTTTTCGATATATTCCGTTCATTCCTCGTAAATGTACTTAAGTGTAAAAAGGCTATAAGTCTAAATATTATTTAATTTGAATAAAGAGAATAGACATTCGGAACCAAGAGAATAGACATTAAAAAAAACAGCATGTGTTTTCGCCGTGAGAGCAGCATTTTATGTATGTGTGGACATGTGTTTTGTTTATCATTTTGGCATTATGGGCACAATTTTTTTCTTGGTTCGTTAAAAGCAATCAGGGGTCTTCATAAAAATAACGAAAGGGCACTATACTCTTTTTACAGTTGGAACAGTAAAATGAAATAAGGAGGAAATAATGAAAAATTACACAGTAAAATGTATAAAAACAAAGTTTAGTTCCTCTTTATTAATAAGTAGTCCACGAGGAGTTGACGGACACCTTCAAATATAAAAGCGAGCATTAAGTTCGAGTTTTGCAGCTAAAACAATTTAAAAAGTTTATTTTCTTTAAAATGAATTATTAAAGAAAAATAAAAGGCATTTTAGAGCGATGGTGTTAAATGCTAGTAAAAAAACTGTTCACGCCTAAATAAATTTATGTTTATATTATAAAATTATATATGTATGTTTATACTCGACTCCACATTCTTCTTTTGTTAGAGTTTTTGAAGTCCTTCCAAATTTTAAAGTTTTGTACCAAAAACAGATTTTTGTTACAAAATTGTTATTTTTGCAATAAAAAAATAATATGTTATCCAAAAATCAGTCAATTTCGTTTATATCAAGCACTGTTACAGACTATAAATCTTTAATAACCCACATTTCGAAGTTTCATTATAAAAATTTAATATAGTATAAATATAAATGCGTAAATAAAAAAAAAAAAAAAACAATGGTGTTCGGTCGGAGCAGGGATTGAACCAACGACCCTTTGTATGCAAGGCAGACATGCTAACCACTGCTCCACGTGGCAAACAAATGTATGTTTCTGTTAAATAATATTATGTTTGCATGGGCTCGTGGGCTCTGCAAACTATGCTATATAAATGTAACTTATAACGATATTTATCTGCTGGTGACTATAACAGCTACGTAACCCAGTGGATAGTGTGTTGCCTTACAAACTGTATGGTCCTCGGTTCGATTCTCCGTGCAGACGAAAGGTAAAATTTAAATAATTTATAAAAGTGAATAATTTTTTCAGCATTTTTTGTATTGCAGAAAAAGGTGCCAAGAACTAAAATATTTCGTGGAAGTGAGAATTACGAGTATGTTAGGGAATGAGCACAATCGTCTTTGGGAAAAATTCTTCCAAGCATTGTGAGGACCAGAAGTCGTGCCTCGTTTCTGGTCACACGGACAGTGCTATGAAATACCTGGATTCTTGTTTTTGTTATTCACTTTGAATTGTTGTTTTGAATTTTTAAATATATATTGAACTTGAATTTTTTACAAGGCCCTCGTATGTTTTTCCTGAACTCTTGTACCGACCCACGTAGTTGTTTACAACATTCGAAATGTATCAAAACAACATACCGTTTGTTTGTAGCAACAATGTACCCAGTAAGCTGATCTATTACTGCCAATGCAAGCAAACATCACAGCGACCCAATGTTGTTTATCAGTGCCAAACGAACAACATACCGTTGCAGGACACCAACAACTATGCTGGGAGTCGAAGTTGTTTACAACATTGGTATCAAAACACCCAACAACACGCAACAAGGGACAATGCAAGTAAACAAGTGAGCAGCCTGGTATAAAAGGATGGGGAAACTATGAAAGGGGACAGTAAGTGGAGAAAACTAAACCGCGTAACATGGGCAAGTGAGTCTGTGGAGTTGACAAGGAGCAGAGCCAAGTCGAGTCAAGGTGAGTAGAGTGATTACAATACGTGCCAGTGATAGTGACAATCGTGACAGTGACAACCGTGAATATTTTCATTAGTTACCCTACATGGATTCGCTCCGGTAGGCAACATAATATCGTTTAATTCCATACACCGACCCGCCGTGCACCCTACATGGATTCGCTCCGGTAGGCAACATAATATCGTTCAATTCAAACACCGACTCGCCGTGCACCCTACATAGATACGTTCTGGTAGGCAACGTACATTTTTTTTAGTTACACACCAACTCGCCGTGCACCCTACATAGATACGCTCTGGTAGGCACCATAACATTTTTATTTATACACCGACCCGCCGTGCACCCTACATGGATTCGCTCCGGTAGGCAACATAATATCGTTCAATTCAAACACCGACTCGCCGTGCACCCTACATAGATACGTTCTGGTAGGCAACGTACATTTTTTTTAGTTACACACCAACTCGCCGTGCACCCTACATAGATACGCTCTGGTAGGCACCATAACATTTTTATTTATACACCGACCCGCCGTGCACCCTACATGGATTCGCTCCGGTAGGCAACATAATATCGTTCAATTCAAACACCGACTCGCCGTGCACCCTACATAGATACGTTCTGGTAGGCAACGTACATTTTTTTTAGTTACACACCAACTCGCCGTGCACCCTACATAGATACGCTCTGGTAGGCAACGTACATTTTCAGTAAGACACCGACTCGCCGTGCACCCTACGTGGATTCGCTCCGGTAGGCAACGTACATTTTCAGTAAGACCACGACTCGCCGTGCACCCTACATAGATACGCTCTGGTAGGCACCATAACATTTTTATTTATACACCGACTCGCCGCGCACCCTACATGGATTCGCTCCGGTAGGCAACGTACATTTTCAGTAAGACACCGACTCGCCGTGCACCCTACATAGATACGTTCTGGTAGGCAACGTACATTTTTTTTAGTTACACACCAACTCGCCGTGCACCCTACATAGATACGCTCTGGTAGGCAACGTACATTTTCAGTAAGACACCGACTCGCCGTGCACCCTACGTGGATTCGCTCCGGTAGGCAACGTACATTTTCAGTAAGACCACGACTCGCCGTGCACCCTACATAGATACGCTCTGGTAGGCACCATAACATTTTTATTTATACACCGACTCGCCGCGCACCCTACATGGATTCGCTCCGGTAGGCAACGTACATTTTCAGTAAGACCACGACTCGCCGTGCACCCTACATAGATACGCTCTGGTAGGCACCGTAACATTTTTATTTATACACCGACTCGCCGCGCACCCTACATGGATTCGCTCCGGTAGGCAACGTACATTTTCAGTAAGACCACGACTCGCCGTGCACCCTACATAGATACGCTCTGGTAGGCACCATAACATTTTATTTATACACCGACTCGCCGCGCACCCTACATGGATTCGCTCCGGTAGGCAACGTACATTTTCAGTGAGACACCGACTCGCCGTGCACCCTACATAGATACGCTCTGGTAGGCACCATAACATTTTTATTTATACACTGACCCGCCGTGCACCCTACATAGATACGCTCTGGTAGGCAACATAACATTATTCATTTCAAACACCGACGCGTCGAGCACCCTACATAGATACGCTCTGGTAGGCATCATAATATTTTCATTGCATACACCGACTCATCGTGTACCCTACGCGGAACCACGTCAGTAGGCAACTTAGGGTTACCTTCGCGTCGCTAGTTCGCTGTACTCTTTCACGCTCTACGCGAACGTAACAGGCAGCCACCCTCAGACGACACGACCTGTTGCCCCAACACTGACGACGGACGGAAGCCGCACCAACCACCTATACTACGCGCCAGAAGCCGAATCGTTTCCCAGTCCACTCGCCGCAGCTAAGTCAGCTATCCCTGACACAACGATCACGACCGCCTAGCCAAGGGCATCACCGGTGGACGCAGTGCTACGCCAGATCACGACCACGACGCCGCCTCGCCAACCTATGACCTAGAGTAACCAAATTGGATTGTAACTGAATGCTACTGAACCCCTCAATAAAGAATATAAAGAAACGAAACCCACATCTTTTTATCTACTCGGGTCTAGCGAATATAAATTGTCTGTGACGAACCCTGTCCCCGCGAGTATACCCCAGCATACCAGGGGAAACCTGTCGTTACAGTGGCGCCCGAGCAGGGACCTGAGTAGATAATTGGGCAGAGTTAGAAGGAACAGAGCGCAACAGCAAGAAAATGACGAATACGAATACGAGCTCGGGAACTACCTGAACGAGTTCCGACTTGACACTGGAGGTACTGTCGAGGAACTGAGGAAGCGTTTCGGTCAGTTCATCGGGGCTGAGCATAGCCCAAGCGAAACACAGCGACTGTTGGAACTCCAAGAGATTCACGACTCTGCGTCCTCGAAGAAAGAGGGTAAAAGTGGTGCAGCGACAATGAAGAACCCCGTAGCCGCCAACACAGACACAGGCGGACATATGAGCCATTCCGCTATAGGACCCATGACGGCAGGTAACGACCCTGCAGACTATCACAGAGACGTGCCTCGCACACGGGAAGCCGATACCAGACCCGCTGCCGCAATGGACCTACGAGCCGTCGCCGACCAAGTACGTAAGTGGAATGTTCGCTTCAATGGGGAGAAGGAACCATTGGAGTTCCTCGAAAGGCTAGAGGAGTTGGCGGACATGTATGACATCAGCCCAGACATGTTGCCACGGATGATGCCCGAAGTGCTGCAGGGCAAGGCCCTGGTCTGGTACCGCAACAACAACCGCAGCGGCCGCACGTGGACGGAGTTCAAGAACGATTTCCGTCAATTCTTCCTGCCGACCAGATTCTACGAGCAGCTTGACGACGATATTCGAAAGCGCCGGCAACGACAAAGAGAATCGTTTCGCAATTACGCTCTCAGCATGCAGGAGTTGATGAGGCACACTGACTACTCGGAACAGAAGAAGGTAGATAGAATCTTCCAGAACGCGCTACCGGAATACCTTTGGTACATTCGCAGGCGAGATTTCAGTAACTTACAGGAGTTACTCGCTATGGCCGACGACTTGGAGAGTCTCCCACCGTTACAGCCACACGCAAGAGAGCAGCACAGACGCATAGAGCCTGAAGAAGTTAGCAGTGGGAATGCCCAACCGATTGATCCACGGTCCGCGTGTCGCAACTGCGGACAGGAGGGACACTACGCAAATCAGTGCCGGAATCAGCAAATTCTATTCTGTTGGCGATGTGGGCGACGTGGGGTCAGGACAATTCACTGCTGCCGTAGGAATTCGGGAAACGACCCGCGGACCCGTCGCAGTCAGGGACAGACGGGTCCGTCCGCCAGCAGCAGTCCCGCCAATTAGTTACCGCCCTTCGCATTGAACCCAGGCGCTTGGCGGCAACCATTGGGATCGGAAATCGAAGTGTTGCTGCAACGGTGGATACAGGCGCCACTGGAAGCTTCATAAGCGCTGCCTATGCTCGAACCTTGGGACAAGCTGGCAGTATGACACCCTGCATGGCTAATGTGACCCTGGCCGATCGGTCGCAACTACAAGTCCATAACGCAGTCGAAGCAGAAGTCGAACTCGGGAGCCAGCGCATTCGTACACGGTTTTTAGTAATGCCGGACGCATCAGAGGAAGTCATTCTTGGCTTGGACTTCCTACGAAATATCGGAGCAAGATTGACCATGGCTGGATTGTCCTGTGTGTTCACCAACGGCGCTATCGAGGAGGCCAATTCGTCAATGACAGAGCCACCGTGCCCGTGTGGGCGCCTGAATGCGCGGTGTCTGCGTACGACGACCGACGTTCTAAACCCAGTCGAACCCGCGTGGCCTCGGACAATTAGTGAGCATTCCCCCGAGGAGCAACTACAGATCCAACAATTCTTGACCGAAGAGCTCCAGAAGTTTCGAGACATACACGGGCCATCCACGGCTGCCACACATCGCATTGTTATGACCGACGATCGCCCATTCAAGCTTAGATATGCGACCCGAAATCCCGCCATACAGGCGGTCATTGATGAGAAAATCAACGAGCTTCTAGCCAATGGCTGCATCGAACCATCCCACAGCGCATTCAGTTCCCCTATTACCTTGGCAAAGAAGAAGAATGGTCAGTGGCGTCTCTGCATGGACTTCCGGCACCTGAATAGTAAGTCAGACCCTGACGCATACCCATTGCCTCGCATCAACTCCATTTTGGACCGCCTGAGGGAGGCGAGATATGTTAGTTGCCTAGATCTCAAGGATGGGTACTGGCAGATCCCGAACGACAGCAAGAAATATACCGCCTTCACCGTCGCCGGAAGAGGTCTGTTTCAGTGGCGAGTAATGCCCTTCGGCTTACACTCTGCCCCGGCGACCTTTCAGCGTGCTCTCGACAGCGTCATCGGGCCGGAGCTAGAGACCTTTGCCTTTGCCTACTTGGATGACATCATTGTTATCGGTAAGACGTTGAACGACCACCTCGACAACTTACGCGAAGTCTTTCGCAGGTTACGAGACGCCAAGCTAAGGATCAATCCCGAGAAGTGTGACTTTTTCAAGCGTGAAACCAAGTACCTCGGCCACGTCGTCAGCGGTCAAGGGATTCACACGGACCCAGATAAGGTGGCGGCGATACAAGAGATGGCTGCACCGACCAGTGTGAAAGAGTTGCGCCGTTTCCTGGGTGTAGCCTCTTGGTACAGACGGTTTGTTCCGGATTTCGCGGCCCTGGCCCAGCCACTCACCTCCATGCTAAAGAAAGGCAAACACTGGAAATGGACCGAGGAACAGCAGACGGTATTCGAGATTTTGAAGGCAAAATTGACCCAAGCCCCAGTACTAGCATGCCCCGATTTTGGGCGGACCTTTATGTTGCAGACGGATGCGAGTGAGCAGGGGTTAGGAGCGGTGTTGACCCAAGAATTTGAAGACGGGGAACGTGTGATTGCCTATGCTAGTCGGACGTTGAATAGCGCGGAGAGGAACTACTCGGCCACGGAGAAGGAATGTCTGGCTATTATATGGGGAATACGGAAAATGCGACCATATCTGGAGGGTTATCAGTTCCAGGTACTCACCGACCATCTCGCACTCAAGTGGTTGAATTCCATTGACAATCCTACAGGGCGCCTGGCGCGATGGGCCCTTGAGCTGCAGCAGTACTCCTACACCATCAAGTACCGAAAAGGGTGTCTCAATGTTGTAGCAGACGCATTATCCCGACAACCAAGAGAGACACTTCAGCGAGCAGTCGCCGACACGCCGAAGCCATGTCCATGGATTGCTGGTAAGATACGGGAAATTGTTGCAAACCCCGAGAAGTTCCCCGACTACTCAGTTGTGGGTGAGCAGCTGTACCGACACATCCCGCGGCATCCGGCCGACATCGATAGCACACCGTGGAAGTTGTGCGTGCCGACCCACCTGCGGTCTCGGGTACTGGCCGAAAATCATAGTCAGCCGGCGGCCGGGCATCTTGGGGTAAGGAAGACCATCAATCGAATTTGCAGTCGATACTTTTGGCCCGGAATGACGAGAGACATTGCGAAATTTGTGAGGAATTGCCATTCCTGTCAGAGATATAAACCGGTCCAACGTGCCCCAGCCGGAGAAATGTTAATTTCCATTCCAGAGGAGCCGTGGTCTACGGTCTGTGCCGATTTTGTGGGACCTCTTCCGAGGACGAAGCATGGGAACACGATGCTGCTGGTTTTCCTGGACAGATTTACCAAATGGGTCGAATTGATTCCCCAGCGTAAGGCCACGGCCGAAGGGGTGGTAAAGGCGTTTCGGGAACGCATTCTAGCCAGGTTTGGGGTACCGAAGATGCTGATCACCGATAATGGGAGTCAGTTTACAAGTCGTGTACTGACAAAATACCTCCAGCAGATCGGGGTACAGCGCCAGTTTACTGCACCATATAGCCCACAGGAGAATCCTACAGAGCGAGCGAACCGCACCGTCAAGACAATGATAGCCCAGGTGTGTAAGAATCAGCACGGAAAGTGGGACGAGCTACTTCCTGAAATCAGCTTGGCCATTAACACAGGTACGGCGGAATCTACAGGACATAGCCCAGCATTTTTAGTTCAGGGACGGGAACCGCGGTTGCCAAGTGCCCTATACGACGAAGTCACCATTGGGACCGGTGCAGCACAACAGAGCCCCGATGAAAGGGCAGCGGAATTACGCGATGTTTTCGAGATGGTGCGAACACGCTTGGGCAAGGCTGGAGAAGATCAGCGTCGGTATTACAACTTGAGACGACGAAGCTGGAAACCTCAGTGTGGCGAACTGGTACTGGTCCGTCAACATCCTCTCTCCCGCGCTGTGGACAGTTTTGCCGCCAAGTTGGCACCGAAGTATGATGGACCCTATGAGGTGTTGGCGTTTCCCTCCCCAGTGATCGTCGAAGTGCGAGGACAAGAGAGAGGAGACATCCGGACTGCCCACTTGAGCGAAATAAAACCTTTTTCTACTGCTGACGATGACCGAGCCTCAAATAACCCCTCAGCCAATGTAGGTGGTGATGACATTAATATTTCACTCTCTTTACTTTCAGTCAATTATTCAACAATGGAGAAGAGCAAAAGCCAAACCCCAGTCCTGAAAACCAAGGCCTACTATAAGGCCCAGTGGCAGCAGCGGCAAGAAGAAGAGGCCCTGGCCAGACGTTCGAAGATGAACAAGCCCACCGCCCCATCTCCAACGGTTGCCGTGGTACGACCGTGTCACGTTAGACTCGAGAGAGTACTGCCACCGGCTGGTGCTCGGACGCAAATTCGCACGCCTGTGCGCTCCACAACACGTCCGAGACTACGTTTCGCCACTCCGCAGATCGTGGCCACCGTTGAGATTTCGGACTCAGACGAAGCCGATACAGAGACGCCTGAATTGCCACCTACACCGCCCGCACCATCACCACAAGTTTCGACCGACGATAGTGACATCGAGTTGGCGGAAGAACTGGGTGTCCTAGGACCAGCCCGATCGTCATCGCCCAGGGATGGTGGCGATACGTCATCGGACTCTGAAGCGACCGAACCACGCCAGAACGCGCGACTTGTGCCCGATCGCCCGGGCACAAGCCAGCCAGATCGTTGTCCCGGTCCCAAGCGTGGCCGTGGAGCTTCCGTTTCTCTGCGAGGAGGAGTTGCCAGTCGAGATCCGTCAGGGGCTCCAATACCACATTCGGAGCGTTAAGGCAGCCCGCCGTGGAAACGATCGGCGTAAACAAATCGCTTACGTATGTGGAAGACGCTTCCGCCTCATCGCCAACCGCCATGGCCAAGTCATTGTCCAACTCAGATCTTAAGGTCTCCCGGGGAGGGGAAGTAGTGTGAGGACCAGAAGTCGTGCCTCGTTTCTGGTCACACGGACAGTGCTATGAAATACCTGGATTCTTGTTTTTGTTATTCACTTTGAATTGTTGTTTTGAATTTTTAAATATATATTGAACTTGAATTTTTTACAAGGCCCTCGTATGTTTTTCCTGAACTCTTGTACCGACCCACGTAGTTGTTTACAACATTCGAAATGTATCAAAACAACATACCGTTTGTTTGTAGCAACAATGTACCCAGTAAGCTGATCTATTACTGCCAATGCAAGCAAACATCACAGCGACCCAATGTTGTTTATCAGTGCCAAACGAACAACATACCGTTGCAGGACACCAACAACTATGCTGGGAGTCGAAGTTGTTTACAACATTGGTATCAAAACACCCAACAACACGCAACAAGGGACAATGCAAGTAAACAAGTGAGCAGCCTGGTATAAAAGGATGGGGAAACTATGAAAGGGGACAGTCAGTGGAGAAAACTAAACCGCGTAACATGGGCAAGTGAGTCTGTGGAGTTGACAAGGAGCAGAGCCAAGTCGAGTCAAGGTGAGTAGAGTGATTACAATACGTGCCAGTGATAGTGACAATCGTGACAGTGACAACCGTGAATATTTTCATTAGTTACCCTACATGGATTCGCTCCGGTAGGCAACATAATATCGTTTAATTCCATACACCGACCCGCCGTGCACCCTACATGGATTCGCTCCGGTAGGCAACATAATATCGTTCAATTCAAACACCGACTCGCCGTGCACCCTACATAGATACGTTCTGGTAGGCAACGTACATTTTTTTTAGTTACACACCAACTCGCCGTGCACCCTACATAGATACGCTCTGGTAGGCACCATAACATTTTTATTTATACACCGACCCGCCGTGCACCCTACATGGATTCGCTCCGGTAGGCAACATAATATCGTTCAATTCAAACACCGACTCGCCGTGCACCCTACATAGATACGTTCTGGTAGGCAACGTACATTTTTTTTAGTTACACACCAACTCGCCGTGCACCCTACATAGATACGCTCTGGTAGGCACCATAACATTTTTATTTATACACCGACCCGCCGTGCACCCTACATGGATTCGCTCCGGTAGGCAACATAATATCGTTCAATTCAAACACCGACTCGCCGTGCACCCTACATAGATACGTTCTGGTAGGCAACGTACATTTTTTTTAGTTACACACCAACTCGCCGTGCACCCTACATAGATACGCTCTGGTAGGCAACGTACATTTTCAGTAAGACACCGACTCGCCGTGCACCCTACGTGGATTCGCTCCGGTAGGCAACGTACATTTTCAGTAAGACCACGACTCGCCGTGCACCCTACATAGATACGCTCTGGTAGGCACCATAACATTTTTATTTATACACCGACTCGCCGCGCACCCTACATGGATTCGCTCCGGTAGGCAACGTACATTTTCAGTAAGACACCGACTCGCCGTGCACCCTACATAGATACGTTCTGGTAGGCAACGTACATTTTTTTTAGTTACACACCAACTCGCCGTGCACCCTACATAGATACGCTCTGGTAGGCAACGTACATTTTCAGTAAGACACCGACTCGCCGTGCACCCTACGTGGATTCGCTCCGGTAGGCAACGTACATTTTCAGTAAGACCACGACTCGCCGTGCACCCTACATAGATACGCTCTGGTAGGCACCATAACATTTTTATTTATACACCGACTCGCCGCGCACCCTACATGGATTCGCTCCGGTAGGCAACGTACATTTTCAGTAAGACACCGACTCGCCGTGCACCCTACGTGGATTCGCTCCGGTAGGCAACGTACATTTTCAGTAAGACCACGACTCGCCGTGCACCCTACATAGATACGCTCTGGTAGGCACCGTAACATTTTTATTTATACACCGACTCGCCGCGCACCCTACATGGATTCGCTCCGGTAGGCAACGTACATTTTCAGTAAGACCACGACTCGCCGTGCACCCTACATAGATACGCTCTGGTAGGCACCATAACATTTTATTTATACACCGACTCGCCGCGCACCCTACATGGATTCGCTCCGGTAGGCAACGTACATTTTCAGTGAGACACCGACTCGCCGTGCACCCTACATAGATACGCTCTGGTAGGCACCATAACATTTTTATTTATACACTGACCCGCCGTGCACCCTACATAGATACGCTCTGGTAGGCAACATAACATTATTCATTTCAAACACCGACGCGTCGAGCACCCTACATAGATACGCTCTGGTAGGCATCATAATATTTTCATTGCATACACCGACTCATCGTGTACCCTACGCGGAACCACGTCAGTAGGCAACTTAGGGTTACCTTCGCGTCGCTAGTTCGCTGTACTCTTTCACGCTCTACGCGAACGTAACAGGCAGCCACCCTCAGACGACACGACCTGTTGCCCCAACACTGACGACGGACGGAAGCCGCACCAACCACCTATACTACGCGCCAGAAGCCGAATCGTTTCCCAGTCCACTCGCCGCAGCTAAGTCAGCTATCCCTGACACAACGATCACGACCGCCTAGCCAAGGGCATCACCGGTGGACGCAGTGCTACGCCAGATCACGACCACGACGCCGCCTCGCCAACCTATGACCTAGAGTAACCAAATTGGATTGTAACTGAATGCTACTGAACCCCTCAATAAAGAATATAAAGAAACGAAACCCACATCTTTTTATCTACTCGGGTCTAGCGAATATAAATTGTCTGTGACGAACCCTGTCCCCGCGAGTATACCCCAGCATACCAGGGGAAACCTGTCGTTACAGCATATAATATTTTTGGGCTCAAAATGCTTCCAAAAATATAATATGTTCACATAATGTTTATTAATGTTAATGTTTCGGCAGTATCCAATAATATATGTGCTTCCTGCAAAATATTTTTGGAACATATGTTAAAGAGGCGATTTTTTTTGAGGGTGCACTCGTTTTCCCTTGACCAAATTTTGACCGTATCACCCTTTAAAGTAGAAACTCGGACGGGGCCGACTATATGATACCCTAAACCACCCCTACTGAATTAGTAACCATTGTTTGAGGGGTATCAATGGTATAGGTTTGGGAGATAAACCGCATTTCCATATTTAAGAATGGGGAATGGGAGTTTAATCACAATTTGAACATAAATGTCTGATTTTAGGAGCTATAGTTGATTCTGAACCTACAGAGTTAGTTTGCCACTAATATTAAGTCCATTATTAAATAAACGCAATCTGACTCCATTTATCGAAACCGGACGATACATATAAATGGGAGCTATATCTAAATTTGATCCCATTTTTTCCAAATTCAATAGCGTTCGACTCTGTACCAAAAAACCGCCACGTACAAAATTTCATCAAAGTCGGTTAATAATTGCGACCGGAATCCTGCGAACAACAAATACATGGACGGACGGACGGACACCAAGCACTAGATTGACTCAGGAGGTGATTTTGAGTTGATCGGTATATATTTTATGGGGTCTAAAATCAATATTTCTGGTAGGCACATTTTTTGGCAGATCAAAGTTATTGTACCCTGACCACTATGTGGTTTAGGGTATAATTAATTGACACAATTAGTTTTTATGATTGAGTTTTGGTTTAATTAAAAAATTTGTTGTATTAAATATTTAATTGGAATTTGGTTTGTGTTTATAGAATGATAAAGGGGGTATAATAAATTTGCCATTACAAGCATGTCCGTCTGCACGTCTGTCGGAACTTTCACAAAGATTCTTCTTTTGTCGGCGCGCAGGCTACCTTCGAAGATAGGCTATATCGGTCCTGGTTTTGATATAGCTCCCATATAAATCGATCCCCCAATTTTGGGTCTTCAGCACCTATACACCAGAATTTGCCTGCGATTTGCCTGAAATTGCAAATCTATCGATATTTTAGGTCCACAAAAGAGTGTGCCGAATCGATGTATCGATTCATGTTTTGGTATAGCCCCGATATAGATCGATCTTACGATTCGACTTCTTGAGCGTCTAGAGACCCCAAATTTTATCCGATTTGGCTGAAACTCACAATGTAAAGATATTTTAGGTTCACAAATAGTTGTGGCGAATATGGTGTGTATCGAATCATGTTTTGGTATAGCCCTGATAAAGATCTCCCGATTTGACTTCTTGGGCGTCTAGAATCTCAATTTTTATCCGAGTTGCCTGACATTCAAAATCTGGACGTATTTCAAGTTCACAAAAAAAGTGTTACGAACATGATGTGTATGAGTCCATGTTTTTGTATTACACCCATAGAAAAAATCGTGAACGGCGTGGTCATTTCATGAAAGGGAATCAACACACACGTGTTGTCAAACTGAGAACGGACGGGTTCAATCTGACAACGTAAAAATGACACCATGCGTTGTCAAAACAACAACCAGAGTTCATGATCTGACAACGTAATGGTTACTAATTTATAAACAAATTAAAAAAAAATCCTCTACCGTGACTCGAACCTGTGTTGTCTGCACGATATCATTTAACAGTCACCTTAGCACATTGCACCACCGGCGGAGTTGTCGTAACAACGTCTAGCGAATATTTTAAGACTTTTCATGGCCAAAGGAAAAAATGCCGTCCATGAAATTGTGAACGCCCGTGGACGAAATCGTGAACATTCCGTTTTGATTTTTTGTGAACTTTTCCGTTTCATTTTGTCACCGTCCGTTCACGATTTTTTCTATTAGTGTATAGACTGATTTCACGATTTGACTTCTTGAGTGTCCAGAGAACCCAATTCTTATACGATTTGGCTGAAATTCGAAAGGTAAATGTATTTTAGGTCCATAAAGAGTTGTGGAGAATATTATGTGTGTCGGTTCATTATTTCGTATAGGCCTCGTATAGACCGATCACAAGATTTGACTTCTTGGGCTTCTGGACACAGCAATTTTTATTCGATTTGTTTAATATGTGAAATACTTTTTGTGTACTGAGCATGGGTTTTATCGATCAATATCTTAGGTTAGGTTAGGTTAAAGTGGCAGCCCGATTAAATTTAAGGCTCACTTAGACTATTCAGTCCATTGTGATATCAAGTTTAACTAAAAGTACCTATTACATATGGGCACTTCTAGTTTTAAACCACTGAACCTTCTCTATTATTTACTTTTGTGGAACCAACCAGATTGCTCCAAAAACATTAACAAACTGCTTAAGTTAACATTTTCCAGGTCCGCCAGTAATCTAAAGCTATATGCTCCTAAAATTCGCTTACACCTTACACAAAAAGCAGGACACTCACACAAGAGGTGTTTAATTGATTCCTTTTCCTCCACATCATGACAGCTTATACAATAGTCATTATACTTCGCACCTATAGTTTTTGCAAATTCGCCTATCAGGCAGCGACCCGTTATAGCAGATATCAGGAGTGCTATCTGACGCCTTGAGAACACTAGCATATCTAGTGTGCGGTTTAAGTTTAAATGGGGCCATATTTGCTTGGTGTCGTTACAACCCTTGCAATTCTTCCATCGAATATTGGCCATCATAACGGCGACCGGACATATCCCCCAACGGACATTTCACCCAAAATGATTTTTGGGCGTTATGACCTCCAATGGGGCGGTCAATTCGCCCAATTTTAGTTTGGGCTTTATGTCCTCCCTCATCGCGGTCATATGTCCCAAAAAATAGGCGGTCAAAACGCCCAATATTTTATGGGGAAAATAATGTCGGAATACAAATCAAAAACTGTCTTAAATGAAGTAGTTTTGATCTCCAATTTTGGTTAACTAAATACGTACGGTATTTAATTTAAAATGCCGTAACTAGAAAGACAGTGGTCTATAAGAAAATTAAGGAGAAAATGGTGCAAAACGCTCCACAAAGCCCCCAAGAACTCATAGCACTATTTGCCAAATCAGAACATATAAGTGAAAACTAAATATGCGAAAGTGTGCCGGAAAAGATATTTTAGCAAACCACTATTATGGAAGCCGATTTGGCATACAGTCTCTTTGTGTTCCACCCCAGTAACTGAAATAATGAATAATATGGATGATGGAGATGCTATTGTTTTATTGATGTCCCTTTTTCGGTCGTTCCATATTATCTTATGGGTACAAGAAATTACTAATATTTACGAAGGTTACAAACGACATGTCAGTATAACTGTGTTAATTTTTTAAATCAAGTTAATAAAACGAAAGATGCAAGAACTTGAGGACAAACTGAATGTGATGAATTTAACAAAGAATTCGCGTGCGCGAATTCTCGTCGTCCTCAAATACTAGCAACTTTCAGTTTATTATCTTGTTCTAAACATTAAAATTGGAAAGAGATGAAATGATCGACGTGCTGCTGATGGGTACTTGAAAAAAATCGCGCGCGCGATTTATTTCAAGTACCCCTCAGCAGCACGTCGATCATTTCATCTCTTTCCAATTTTAATGTTTAGAACAAGATAATAAACTCACATTCATCCTCACATTCTTGCAACTTTCGTTTTATTATCTTGTTCTAAACATTAAAATTGGAAAGAGATGAGATGATTGATGCGCAGCTGATGGGTACTTGAAATAAATCGCGCGCGCGATTTTTTCACGTACCCATCAGCAGCAAATCGATCATCTCATCTTGTTCCAATTTTTAGTTTAAAATACATAATTTTCAATTCAGCATTTGTCTGGTTTGTTCAAAAGAAAAAAATTATCAATTTCCGAATTTTTATACCCACCACCATAGAATGGTGACGGGGGTATAATAAGTTTGTCATTCCGTTTGTAACACATCGAAATATCGTTTTCCGACTATATAAAGTATATATATTCTTGATCAGGGAGAAATTCTAAGACGATATAACGATGTCCGTCTGTCCGTCTGTCTGTCTGTCTGTCTGTTGTAATCACGCTACAGTCTTCAATAATGAAGCAATCGTGCTGAAATTTTGCACAAACTCGTATTTTGTCTGCAGGCAGGTCAAGTTCGAAGATGGGCTATATCGGTCCAGGTTTTGATATAGTCCCCATATAAAACGACCTCCCGATTTGGGGTTTGGGCTTATAGAAACCGTAGTTTTTATCCAATTTGTCTGAAATTGGAAATCTAGAGGTATTTTAGGACCACAAAGAGGTGTGCAGAAAATGGTGAGTATCGGTCCATATTTTGGTATAGCCCCCATATAGACCGATTTCCCGATTTTACTTCTTGGGCTTCTAGAATCCGAAGTTTTTATCCTATTTGCCTGAAATTGGAAATCTAGAGGTATTGTAGGACCACAATTATGTGTGCCAAAAATTGTGAGTATCGGTCCATAGTTTGGTATAGCCCCCATATAGACCGATCTCCCGATTTTACTCTTGGGCTTATAGAAACCGCAGTTTTTATTCAATTTACCTGAAATTGGAAATCTAGAGGTATTGTAGGACCACAAATACGTGCGACAAAAATTGTGAGTATCGGTCCATGTTTTGGTATGGTCCCCATATAAAACGACCTCCCGGTTTGGGGTCTTGGGTTTATAGAAACCGTAGTTTTTATCCAATTTGTCTGAAATTGGAAATCTAGAGGTATTTTAGGACCATAAAGAGGTGTGCCGAAAATGGTGAGTATCGGTCCATATTTTCGTATAGCCTCCATATAGACCGATTTCCCGATTTTACTTCTTGGGCTTCTAGAATCCGAAGTTTTTATCCTATTTGCCTGAAATTGGAAATCTAGAGGTATTTTCGGGTCATAAAGAGGTATGCCGAAAACGGCGAGTATCGGTCCATATTTTAGTATAGCCCCCTTAAGAACGATCTCCCGATTTAACTCCTTGGGTTTCTAGAAACCGTAGTTTTTATCTGATTTGCCTGAAATTGTAAATATTCAGGTATTTTAGGCTCACAAAAACGTGTATCGGATTAAGTTTTTATCGGTCAATTTGGTAATGCCTCCATATAGACCGACTTCACTTCTTGAGGGTGTAGAAAGCGCACTGATCATGAAAATTGCTTGAAACTCAATGTAAAATTTCCAGATTTTACTTCTACAGATTTAAGATTTCAAATCAAAACGTTATTTTATAATTTTCTTGCACACTTACAAGAGATGTTAATGATTCCTCTAAAACTCAAACAAAAATGGTTCTTATAAATCCAGAATCTGATATAGTCCTCATAGGTGAAATCTTTAAATTTATCTTCGGGAAGTGTCCTCAAGTCCTCAAGCCCTCCTGAAATTTCAAAGGAACCCCTAATATTTGGTTGATGGTGGTGGGTATTTAAGATTCGGCCCGGCCGAACTTACTGCTGTATATACTTGTTATGTTTCAATATATAAATTCAAATGTCTTGGAGCTTAGACCGACCTATTTCACGAGCGAAATAGGTCTTTGTAGTGCCACTTTAGCCGCTTTTCCATTTCAATCGTACGCTGAGAAGAAAAATAGTCAAAAATTATGTTCCAGTCAAAAACAATTAAAACAAACGATGAAGCCAAGATATGCTAGTTTTACATCTTCTTCCAGCATACACAATAAAAGCAGAATTCGATATTTGTCAATAAGAGGCATATCTATCTATTAAATATTAAAAAAAAAAATTATGGATAGATGAAGTAATCATATATAGCTTTTGAATGATTAAAAAAATATATATATTTTGTTATTTTAAACTATTGTTTATATTCAATTATATTCAAACGGTCAAAACACCCACTTTTTTTATGGGGCTTATGACCGCGATGAGGGAGGACATAAAGCCCAAACTAAAATTGGGCGATGTGACCGCCCCAATGGAGGTCATAACGCCCAAAAATCATTTTGGGCGAAATGTCCGTTGGGGGATATGTCCGGTCGCCCATCATAACAGCCTTCTCACGCAGTAAGAGCTTGCAGGTGGCCAGAGGCATACCAACAGATTCTAGTTCCCCTGGGCTATGTAAGGTAGTTCCTAGCCTTGCTAACTCATCTGCTTCGCAGTTCCCCGGTATGTTCCTATGGCCAGGCACCCATATTAGGTGAATATTGTACTGCTCAGCCATCTCGTTGAGAGATTTGCGGCAGTCGAGTTAAGGAACATAGTGTCCAAGGATTTTATTGCAAGTTGACAGTCTGAGTATATATTAATGCCAATATTTGTTGTAACATTACTTCTCAGCCAATTCACCACCTCTCTTATTGCCACGCCAATATTTCAGCCTGAAAAACACTACAGTGATTAGGTAATCTTTTCGCTATTCGAATTTCCAGATATTTACAATAAACTCCGAACCCCACTTGTCCATTCAATTTGGAGCCATCAGTATAGAAATCTATATATCTTTTATTCCCCGGGGTCTGTGTACACCCCGCCTCACTGTTGGGAATTATAGTTTCAAACTTTTTGTCGAAAAGTGGTTGTGCGAGGGTGTAATCCACTACGTTAGGCCCATCTGCCATTACTTTGAGGACCGAACTGTGACCGTACATTTCGTACATGTCTAAAGGCAATAGATGTAGCATGACATTAAGGGAGTCTGTTCCTGTCTTACTAAATGCGCCTGAGATACATAAGCTCGCCATGCGCTGAACTTTATCTAAACAAGTCGGTTTCTGAAGTGCCGGCCACCAGACTACAACACCATATAGCATTGTAGGTCTAACTACTGCCGTGTATAGCAGATGCACAACTTTTGGTTTTAGTCCCCACTTTTTTCCTATTGCCTTTTTGCACGAGTACAACGCTACCGTGGCTTTTCTCGCCATCTCTTCAATATTAAGCCTAAAATTCAGCTTTCTGTCCAAAATAACGCCAAAGTATTTTGCACACTCACCAAAGGGAATTTCAGTACCCCGTAAGGAAATGGGCCTAACCGTGGGAGTTTTGCGATCTTTGCAGTACACGACTAGTTCTGTCTTTGCTGGATTTACACCAAGACCATTATCTTTCGCCCATTTCTCAGTCATCCTGAGAGCTCTCTGTATAATATCTCTGATTGTGGATGGAAATTTCCCCTGACTGCTAGCGCCACATCATCTGCGTATGCCACCACTTTTATCCTTTCTTTTTCTAGGGAAACCAGAAGGTTGTTTATAGCAACATTCCAAAGAAGAGGTGATAGAACTCCTCCTTGGGGAGTGCCTCTGTTCACATACCTTTGTATGTTTGCTTGCCCCAGTGTGGCTGAAATACGTCTCTTTATTAGAAGTTCGTCTAACAGCCTAAGTATACCTGGATCAACATTCAGAGTTGTCAGTCCATTAAATATCGAGCTCGGATGGACATTATTGAACGCCCCTTCGATGTCTAGAAACGCCACGATTGTGTATTCTTTGACAGATAGTGAGCTTTCAATAAAGCTGACTAGTTCATGCAATGCGGTCTCAGTAGACCTGCCCTTCGAGTATGCATGCTGTCGTTTCGAGAGCAAACTTGAATCCACGCTAGTTCTAAGATACATGTCTATCATCCTCTCCAGGGTCTTAAGTAGGAATGAGGATAAGCTGATTGGTCGGAAATCCTTCGCACTCGAGTGAGAGGCTTTTCCTGCTTTAGGTATGAAGACGACTTTTGTTTCCCTCCACTTTTCTGGAATATATGCTAAGTTTACACATCGTTTATATACCACCGTCATCCAGGGGATAATTCTTTCAGCCACTGCTTGTAATTCCGCCGGAGTAATTCCATCTGGTCCGGGGGATTTGAATGGTCCAAAGTTATTTAAAGCCCATTTTATTCACTGCTTGTAATTCCGCCGGAGTAATTCCATCACGTCCGAGGGATTTGAATGGTCCAAAGCTATTTAAAGCCCATTTTATTCTAGATTCCGACACAATTTCCTCGATAGGAAATGACCGCTGAGCCTCTGTTACACCACCAGAACATGGTTCAACCGTCTGATTTCCAGGGAAGTGTGTGTCCAAAAGCACCTCCAACGTCTCCTCACTGGACGTTGTCCAATTTCCCTCCGATCTTTTAATGAAACCTGGAGCGGTGTTAGTCGATGCTAGTACCTACCGTAGTCTGGAAGACTCTGACGTATTCTCAATACTGCTACAGTAGTCATCAGTTTTGTTAAGACCTTCTCAGTTCTCGTTTATATGCTCTCAGATTCATCTTGTAAGTGTCCCAATCCTCCGGACCTCTTGTGGACTTTGCTTTGTTAAAGAGCTTCCTGCAGGATTTCCTCATATTACTTAACTCCGTAGTCCACCATGGCGGCCGATTTTTTCCCCTTGGCTTTCCTCTAGGGCAAGCAGCTGTCAGTGACATGTTGAAGGCCTTAGTAATCCGCTTCACCTGCGTGTTCGATATCTTGCACAGTGCTCATATTTGTCTCTGGCATTACCAGTATCATCAAATTGAACGATTCCCTATACCTATTCCAATCAGCTTTCCTAACATTTGGCGGAAATATGGTCTTTGAAGTACGAACAGCCAATCTGAAATTGATGTGGTGATGATCTGAGCAGCTATGTTCCCTCAAAACTTGCCACTCAGGTATCTTATCATTCAGTTCCGGAGAGGTCAACCTGACGTCCAAAACCTGTTTCCGCATCCCATAATGAGTTTTGTCTTTGTTTTTAGTGACTCCTCAACTAAGGTCTTAACGACACAGGGTGGCATTTCCCTATCATGTCCCATGTAGACCGAAGATACCCAATATTTGCATTTCGATATCTCTAGACTGGCTACGACAGTGTCTGCATTGCTCTATGAAGGAAGCAGAAACAAGTTTAGTTCGTTTTTAGCAATGTATATCGATTTATATCGTTACCGGTATTATGCAAAAGTTTGAAACCCGGAGTGCTTAATTCACAGATCTTGTTCTTATATATGTATGGTTCTTGAATAAGAATTATATCTATGTCTCCTTTCATCAGGAGAACTTTTAAGGCAGCACAAGCGGCCTTACAATGGTGAAGATTTATCTGGAGGAACCGTAGAACCATCCAAATTTTCAACCACCGTCACATCAGCCGCTTCAATTGAGTCATCAAGGGCTTCCTCTACACAGATCTCGGTGACTCTCGCAACAATCCGCGGTTCAGCTTTGGTGAGGTTTGAGCCTGTAGAAACTTCCCGCATATGATTTTCGCCATAGTCTGCAGGTTTTATGTCTCCTTCGGCTTCGTTAGGAGATTTTTTCACTGCAACTCTACCGGAGGCTTGTCCGTTTCGGAATCCTATGGCTGATCGCTTTTGTATACCTTCATATGGATATCATGAAAGCCATAACTTACACGTCCTTGGGTCTGGGCTAGATGTGGCAGCGACTCTATGTTTAATATAAACACCGCATGTCGTCTTGGTCCATCCACCTCATCCAAACGACCAACCTTCCAATCGGCGGTTGGAAGATCTGGGTTACATTCTTTTAGTCTCTCTAGTATTGACTCAGGATCAGGAGGGTTTGCCGGTATCTATGCATGTGCTCTAGGTTTAGCCGGTATGTCTTTTTTATCGACTAACTCCAAAGCGGCTCCTTCCCAAACTTCACCAATTAGCATCAATGCAGCTTTAAAGCAATCTATAGACTCTGGTCCGTAAAAGCTATTAACTTATATCGTCCTTGATACCATCCAGCATCTTGTTGTCGAGGACTTGCTCCGGGAAACTTTTTTCGCATCTCTGAGTAGACACCAGACATCGCGTTCTCAATTTCCCTCCATTTTCGCCTTGGAATCATACCGTCCAATGCTCCTTTATTAATAATAGCCATCACAAGGCTGTCTTTGGAACTGAGGCAAACGATCTTTGATCCCGTTTAGAGGATGGTAGCTCATCCGGTGATCGTTCTCTTTTTCCAGCTTCAAGAATTCCTTGAGCCCATTTTAAGGAATCGCTTTGCTTGGCCGACAACGTGCTTGGATCGACTGATCCTAATTTCTTTAGGATAAACAAAGCATTTCTTCGTTCCTTGAATCTCTTTCGAGAGGGATTGCCTCCTTTTGATGTCGTCACCTTAGAAAAGGTTCGACTTGCCAAAGTGTCACCGCCAGTCGACCCGTCTACAGGTCGACTAATTGGGCCTGACTCTTGGTCGCTGCCCAAATTTATAACTTCAGTCGTTACCCGTCCACTGGGCCCTGAAGTTAGCAACCCAGTGGATGACTTTGAATTTCGCTGCATGGTGGTTTATTATTTCCACCACACGTGAAATTCGTAATAAGTACTTATTACGATTAAATACTCCGCTATTAGAAAACACGTCCGTTCAGTTCGACGTTTGAATAATCTTGGAAAAGCCTGATCTCCCGATTTGACATTCCAGTTCGCCTAAAATTTAAAATCTAGTTGTATTTTAGATCCACAATAACATGTGGACCGGATTTGGTGTACAGCGCTCTGTATTTTGGTGATTCTTGGCCAGCTGGACACCGCAATTTTTATCCGATCGTAGAGAATTTACAAATCTATGGTATATAATATATACCGGTCTCCCCGTTCAACTTCTTGAGGGGATAGAAGACGCATTGGTCATTTAAATTACGCGAAACCAGAAGTAACATTTACCGATCGTGCTCATAGAAATTTTGATTTCAAATCATATGAAAAGCGTTATTCTATAGGTTTTTGGTGCACATTTTAACGAGATAATTAAGATTCCTCTATAAAATTAAAACAGATTCTTAGAAATCCAGAATTTTTTATAGCCTCCATATGTAGAAACTTTTAACGTAATTTCGGGAAGCTTACAATTTAAACCCATCTACTAGGGAGAATATCTGTCATCAATTCCACCAGAAATTTTATATAAGTTCAATTAACTAGTTACGACGACGTATGTACTTGTTTTAATTCAATTACAATTTTAATTGGAAAATTTCTTGGGGTATTATTTTAGCTGTATTTAGTAAGAGCGAACTGTGTGATCTATGTTTTCAGTGTCACTGCCTTGTGAAACGCCATTCGGACTCGGCAATAAAGATAGGTCCTTGTTTTATTCCGATTTAAGTGAAATTTTACATTCTAGCTACACACCTAAATTTGGTCGAAATCGGTGTAGATTTAGATATAGCTCCCATATATATCTTTAGTTCGATTTACTCTCATATAACTCCGATTTCTGTGAAATGAATACGAGAATGTATTTCAAAAAGTCTTTGAAAGCATTTCATGATAAAGGGTATTTAAGATTCAACTTGGCCCAACTTTTGGCCGTAACGTCAACAAATACTTTTATTATTTTATATTCGTAAAAACTTCCTCATAAAAATCAAAACGAAATATGAAGAAAGCTTTTTTTCGGCAAAATTTAAATAATTTGCACTATTTTATTAATTTTTAATCTATTTTTAACCCATTTGAAACAATATTGAAACCCCTGTGCAACTCAAATAAAGAACATCGTTGGAAGGACATTTTTGGAAGTGCTTTTAAAGTTGTGCCTTAAGAAGAACTTCCAATTTTTTTTTTTGCTGGGATTATGCATTTAGCTCTTCCACCTTACTGGTACAAATTATTCTAAATCAAAGAAATCAATTACAATCCAATGCTTGCGTTTGAATTTCGTAGTTTTTATATCAACCAAAAAATCCACAACCGCTCATTTTGATTTTGAAACTTCATAAGAATATAAGATTTCATTTACTTACCCTGAATTTCCAAAAAAGAATTTGCATTTATTCCTTATTCGAAAAATCACAAAAACGGCCTGTTAATTGAAGAAGAAAAATAAGAAAACAATGTAACTTACATATGTCATTTCCCTTTCCACCTCGGCTCGTTCCAACAAAACCAGTGGAGTATTTAATTCTTGAACCGTTTACACTAGAGAACCTATACGTTGAACTACAACCCTGCAAGCATTTCGGAGTTTATTCTTTTGCTAAATTGACACTACTTCAAAAGCTACGAATTTTTCATATATTTCAAGCCCAAAAATAGTAAATAACCTATCGTCCTCTAAACTCTAAAATGAATTTTGGATCAAAGATTAAACAGCTTCATAATCTGCATTTTTTTTGAGGTATTTGTTATAATATGAAATGTGTTCACAGACAGACGGTTGGACGGGCGGACAGACGGACATGGCTAGATCGACTCAGGGACCCACCATGTGTCTATCTCGTCTCCTTCTGGGTGTTGCAAACAATGCACTAACTTATAATACCCTGTTCCACAGTGTGGCGCAGGGTATAACAATTAAACAGAATAGTGCTTAGCATATCGATAGCAAATGTTTGCAAGGAGAGGCCACTATCGTGACAGTGACGAGGGTCTCTCCTACACATATACATTGAAACTTATATAGATGTGTATGTTTAGTCTCATACCTTTTTTTGTATTTTCAATTTCACCCAAAGGCATGTTAGATGATAGCAGTTTCTATTTCAGGCAGACCGTAAAATTTATTTAAAAGCTCTGACATTTGTTTGGTTAAAATGGCAAACATTTTTGTAAAACATCGATAAATTGTTTGAAATTAACATCTTCAGGAAAATATTTATTTTGGAATTTTCGTTGAGAAAAATGTTAACCGGTACTGCCTGATGAGTACCTTGAGTTTGGGCGAAGTATCATCTACTGTACACAAGGATGTATGATTTCTTTATTCAATAAATAATATATTTTTCTTAAACGGTTTGCATTAATCGATTTGCCGTCTTTGGAAATTTCAAATTAAACGGTTATCCATAGAAAGTATTGGAATTTTAATCATTTATTTTCGTGGATAAATATTGCACACAGTACACGCAGAGAAGAAACATGATTGTCACAATCATATTCGAAGAGCAAAATAATATGACAGGAGCTATTTTTGCGGCGACCATGTAACATTTTAACCTGCAACCATGTTGGCTCAGTGAACATGGTTCTAAGAAAAATTTAATTGTCCTCATCTAAAATGTTATTATATTGATAAAAAGAATTTTGTTTGAATGAAAAACCAATGGTCACGATTTAAAATGTTATGGTATTCATTAAAAATGTTTTTCTCCTAGTTAAAAGAACATGGTCACAACCTAAAATGTTTTGATCTTTATGAAAAAACTTTTTTCATCGTCGAAAAAAGGACGCCACTTGAGAAAAGAAAACACAAAATTAACTTTATTTGTTTGTTTTTATTTATTTATAAACTAATTCATTGTTTATTTGTATTTATAATGTCGTTCAAGCAAACATCATATATTTTTACACACTCTATTTTATTTCAATTTAAACAATAAGTAATTATTCCATATTTACTTCGTGCCCATCAAATGTACAAACGCAGACATCATGTAACTGCAAATAAAAATAAATGATACCATATAGCAAAATGCAGAACAAAAAACAGGTACATTTTTTCAATTACACTTTCCTTTTTGTGTTCACATAAAACCACGTGCCACTTCTGAATAAATAAATTAACACAAAACACAGTAAATCCGTATTCTCCGTCCATTCCAAGAAACAATCAACACACGACTGACGCGCAAAATGAAAATCGTGTGTACCTGCTCAATGTTTTTATAAAATTATTTTCGCTGCAAACAAGTTAAAAAATTGAATGGTCACGATTTTCCCGACCATTTAATGGTCTCAAATTCTATCATTTAAATGATAGAACATGTTTGCGGTATTTGAGAACCATTCAAATGCTTATTGCCACCATACATTTTTCTCCGCTCGAAAACTATTTTTACAAAGACAAAATACATGGTTTTCGCGGCAATTACATGCTCCAGATAAGCATTAAATGGATGCGGCAACCATGTCCAAACATGATTTTTCTGTGCGTGTAGTGTAGGATATAAATAGCAGACATTATCGTCGACATTTTTATACCCTCCATCATAGGATGGGGGTATATTAACTTTGTCATTCCGTTTGTAACACATCGAAATATTACTCTAAGACCCCATAAAGTATATATATTCTGGGCCGTGGTGAAATTCTGAGTCGATCTAAGCATGTCCGTCCGTCCGTCCGTCTGTTGAAATCACGCTAACTTCCGAACGAAACAAGCTATCGACTTGAAACTTGGCACAAGTAGTTGTTATCGATGTAGGTCGGATGGTATTGAAAATGGGCCATATCGGTCCACTTTTACGTATAGCCCCCATATAAAGGGACCCTCAGATTTAGCTTGTGGAGCCTCTAACAGAAGCATATTTCATCCGATCCGGCTGAAATTTGGTATATGGTGTTGGTATATGGTCTCTAACAACCATGCAAAAATTGGTCCACATCGGTCCATAATTATATATAGCCACCATATAAACCGATCCCCCGATTTGGCTTGCGGAGCCTAAAAGAGAAGCAAATTTCATCCGATCCGCCTGAAATTTGGTACATGGTGTTGGTATATGGTCTCTAACAACCATGCAAAAATTAGTTCACATCGGTCCATAATTATATATAGCCCCCATTCATCCTATCCGGCTGAAATTTTGTACATGGTGTTGGTATATGGTCTCTAACAACCATGCACAAATTGGTTCACATCGGTCCATAATTATATATAGCCCCCATATAAACCGATGGGATCTTAGAGCAATATTTCGATGTAACACATCGAAATATTGCTCTAAGACCCCATAAAGTATATATATTCTGGGTCGTGGTGAAATTCTGAGTCGATCTAAGCATGTCCGTCCGTCTGTCTGTTGAAATTACGCTAACTTCCGAACGAAACAAGCTATCGACTTGAAACTTGGCCATATCGGTCCACTTTTACGTATAGCCCCCATATAAAGGGACCCTCAGATTTAGCTTGTGGAGCCTCTAACAGAAACATATTTCATCCGATCCGGCTGAAATTTGGTATATGGTGTTGGTATATGGTCTCTAACAACCATGCAAAAATTGGTCCACATCGGTCTATAATTATATATAGCCCCCATTCATCCTATCCGGCTGAAATTTGGTACATGGTGTTGGTATATGGTCTCTAACAACCATGCAAAAATTGGTTCACATCGGTCCATAATTATATATAGCCCCCATATAAACCGATCCCCAGATTTGGCTTGCGGAGCCTCAAAGAGAAGCAAATTTCATCCGATCCGGTTGAAATTTGGTACATGATATTGGTATATGCACGCGCAGAAAAAACATGTTTGGATATGGTTGCCGCATCCATTTAATGCTTATTTAGAGTATGTAATTGTCGCGAAAACCATGTATTTTGTCTTTGTAAAAATAATTTTCGAGCGGAGAAAAATATATGTTGGCAATAAGCATTTAAATGGTTCTCAAATGCCGCAAACATGTTCTATTATTTAAATGATAGAATTTGAGACCATTATATGGTCAGGAAAATCATGTATCTGACCATTAAATTTTTTTTACTTTTTTGCAGAGAAAAAAATATTTTTATAGTTTACGTATAGACATGTCTACAACCATTACATGGCCATAAAGACCATGTACATTGTTTTCGTGACCATTTAATTTTTTAATTTTTTTTGCAGCGACAAGAATTTTATAAAAACATTGAGTAGGTACACACGATTTTCATTTTGCGCGTCAGTCGTGTGTTGATTGTTTCTTGGAATGGACGGAGAATACGGAATTATTGTGTTTTGTGTTAATTTATTTATTCAGAAATGGCACGTGGTTTTATGTGAATACCAAAAAGGAAAGTGTAATTGAAAAAAATATACCTGGTTTTTGTTCTGCATTTTGATATAAGGTATAATTTATTTTTATTTGCAGTTACATGATGTCTGCGTTTGTACATTTGATGGGCACGAAGTAAATATGGAATGATTACTTATTGTTGATATTGAACCAAACTAGAGTGTGTAAAAATATGTGAATTTTGTTTGCACGACATTATAAATACAAATAAACAATGAATTAGTTTATAAATAAATAAAAACAAATAAATAAAGTTGATTTTGTGTTTTCTTTTCTCAAGTGGCGTCCTTTTTTCGACGACGAAAAAAGTTTTTTCATAAAAATCAAAACATTTTAGGTTGTGACCATGTTCTTTTAACTAGAAGAAAAACATTTTTGACGAATAACATAACATTTTAGATCGTGACCATTGTCTTTTAATGGAAACAAAATTCTTTTTATCAATATAATAACATTTTAGATGAGGACAATTGTATTTTTCTTAGAACCATGTTCACTGAGCCAACATGGTTGCAGGTTAAAATGTTACATGGTCGCCGCAAAAATAGCTGCTATCATATTATTTTGCTATTCGAATATGATTGTGGCAATCATGTTTCTTCTCTGCGTGTGGTCTCTAACAACTATGAAAAAATTGGTCCACATCCGTTCATAATTATATATAGCCCCCATATAAACCGATCCCCAGATTTGGCTTGCGAAGTCTCTAAGAGAAGCAAATTTCATCCAATCCGGTTGTAATTTGGAACATGGTGTTAGTATATGATCTTTAACAACCGTGCCAGAAGTGGTCCATATCGGTCCATAATTATATATAGCCCCCATATAAAACATTCTCCAGATTTGACCACCGGAGCCTCTTGGAGGAGCAAAATTCATCCGATCCGGTTCAAATTAGGCACGTGGTGTTAGTATATGGTCGCTAACAACCATACCAAAATTGGTCCAATCACACAAAAATTGGTCCATATCGGTTCATAATCATGGTTGCCACTAGAGCCTAAAATAATCTACCAAAATTTTATTTCTATAGAAAATTTTGTCAAAATTTTATTTCTAGAGAAAATTTTGTTAAAATTTTATTCGGTTCATAATAAAATTTTCATCATTGTCAAAATTTTATTTCTATAGAAAATTTTATCAAAATTTTATTTCTATAGAAAATTTTGTTCAAATTTTATTCGGTTCATAATCATGGTTGCCACTCGAGCCAAAAATGACCTACCAAGATTTGATTTCTATAGAAAATTTTGTCAAAAGTTTCTTTCTATAGAAAATTTTGTCAAAATTTTATTTCTATAGAAAATTTTGTCAAAATTTTATTTCTAGAGAAAATTTTGTTAAAATTTTATTCGGTTCATAATAAAATTTTCATCATTGTCAAAATTTTATTTCTATAGAAAATTTTATCAAAATTTTATTTCTATAGAAAATTTTGTTCAAATTTTATTCGGTTCATAATCATGGTTGCCACTCGAGCCAAAAATAACCTACCAAGATTTTATTTCTATAGAAAATTTTGTGAAAATTTTATTTCTATAGAAAATTTTGTTAAAATTTTATTTCTGTAGAAAAGTTTGTCAAAATTTTATGTCTACTTTGTCAAACTGAATTATATACGTATTTGATCGATCTTTTTTGATGTAATATATACCACGTATGGACTTACATACAATTTAGAAGATGGTGTTAGGAGGTTTTAAGATACCTTGCCATCGACAAGCGTTACCGCAACTTAAGTAATTCGATTGTGGATGGCAGTGTTTAGAAGAAGTTTCTACCCAATCCATGATGGAGGGTACATAAGCTTCGGCCTGGCCGAACTTACGGCCGTATATACTTGTTTAAATTAAATTGCAAAAAAAAAAATTAAAACTAATTGATTCAACAACTTCAGTAACAACATAAATCAGTAAAAAACAAGTAAGTAAAGTCTAAAGTCGGGCGGAGCCGACTATATTATACCCTTCACCACTATGTAGACAAACATTTGTGTTACCATCTCAACTACTTAAAATTTGGTGGGAGCTATATAAAAGTTTGCATTTCCAGATACAAATACTTTTAATGGAAACTATTTTTTGTGCTTCTACAAAAACTCTAGAGTTAAAATTTAAATCGGCTAACGCCCTGGGATGAAACACAATGTTAGTAACAAATATGGGAAATATGAAGCGAGAGAAATTTTAATGCAATTGTACAAAAGAGATTTATGATTTTTCAGGCGATACATATGTATTCGAGATATAGGACAATTAGAGTAATATTTACAATTTTTGCTACTCAGCAGTGGCGATTTTAGAAGGGTTGGTTAGATCTCGCCAAGATATGTGGTCAAATGTGGGTGGTGATATATTATTTGGTCTAGTCGGGTGACTTGGAGCATTATTTAAAACTCATCCGTTCTGTGGAAATTTTGGCATTGCAGTGTGTAGGATATGGCTAAGATATAGGGAAATCATCACAGAATTTTGTGTAAAGTGTGAGAATTTTGGCCATATTTGTATTTTCTGAGGAAACTATCCAGTCAATTGGAGGAAAATCCCATTGAAAATGGGTCTAAAATATGAAACAATCTACCATATTTCCCCAACTCTGGTGTACGTATATATGGGAGCTATCGAATTGAAACATGGCATAAGTAGTTGTTATTGATGGTCGGGTGGTATTGCAAATGGGCCATATCGGTCCACTTTTACGTATAGCCCCCATATAAACGGACCCCCAAATTTGCCTTGCGATTGCTCTAAGAGAAGCAAATTCCATCCGATCCGGCTGAAATTTGGTACATGGTGTTAGTATATGGTCTCTAACAACCATGCAAAAATTGGTCCACATCGGTCCATAATTATATATAGGCCCCATATAAACCGATCCCCCGATTTGGCTTGCGGAGCCTCTAAGAAAACCAAATTTCATCCGATCCGGCTGAAATTTGGTACATGGTGTTGGTATATGTTCTCTAATGACCATGCAAAAATTGGTCCATATTGTCCTCCGGAGCCTCTTGGAGGAGCAAGCCGATCCGGTTGAAATTTGGAACATGGTGTTAGAATGTCGTCTCTAACAAACACGCAAGAATTGGTCCATATCGGTCCATAATTATATATAGATCTCCTTGGAGGAGCAAAATTCATCCGATCCGGTTGAAATTGGCAACGTGTAGTTAGTATAAGGCCGCTAGTATCCATGCCAAAATTGGTCCAATCACACAAAAATTGGTCCATATCGGTTCATATTCATGGTTGCCACTCGACCCAAAAATAATCTACCAAAATTTTATTTTTATGGAAAACATTGTCAAAATGTTATTCCTATAGAAAATTTTGTAAAAATTTTATTTCTATAGAAAATTTTGTACAAATTTTATTTCTATAGAAAATTTTGTCAAAATTTTATTTCTATAGAAAATTTTGTCACAATTTTATTTCTATAGAAATTTTTTTCCAAATTTTATTTCTATGGAAAATTTTTTCCAAATTTTATTTCTATCGAAAATTTTTTCCAAATTTTACTTCTATAGAAAATGTTGTCAAAATTTTATTTCTATAGAAACTTTAAACTTAATTATATACGTATTTAATCGGCCTTTTTTAGTTTAATATATACTACGTATGGACTACCTTGTAATTTAGAAGACGATGTGAGGAAGTTTTAAGATACCTTGCCATCGGCAAGTGTTACCGCAACCGAAGTAATTCGATTGTGGATGACAGTCTTCATTAGAAGTTTCTACGCAATCCATGGTGGAGGGTTCATAAGCTTCGGCCTGGACGAACTTACGGCCGTATATACTTGTTTTTTATTCGGTTTCAGTCCACTGCGGGCTTTTGCAGATAATACCTTGTATGCGGCCCATGGTTAGGTTAGGTTAGGTTATGTGGCAGCCCGATGTATCAGGCTCACTTAGACTATTCAGTCCATTGTGGTGAACTTCTCTCTTATCACTGAGTGCTGCCCGATTCCATGTTAAGCTCAATGACAAGGGACCTCCTTTCTAAAGCCGAGTCCGAACGGCGTTCCACAATTCAGTGAAACCACTTAGAGAAGCTTTGAAACACTCCGACATGTCACCAGCATTAGTGAGGAGGGATAATCCACCGCTGAAAAACTTTTTTGGTGTTTGGTCTAAACTGGGTTTGAATCCACGACACTGTGTATGCAAGGCGGGCATGCTAACCATTGCAGAACAGTGGCTCCTACCTACAGAGTTAGTAGACCACTAATATTGAGTTCATTTTTAAACATGTGAGTAAAGCAGAAAGTCAGGCGGGGCCGACTATATCATACCCTAAACCACCCCTACTGAATTTGTAAACATTGTTTGTGGGGTATCAATGGTATAGGTTAGGGGAAAAACCGCATTTCCACATTTAAGAACATTAAGGGGTACATGGGAGTTTTATCACAATCTTAACAGAAATGTCTGATATTAAGAGCTATAGTTGATTCTGAACCTACAGAGTTAGCATGCCACTAATATTAACTCCATTCCCTACGGAAAATGGAGCAACCACAGGACCGGTACAAAACTAGTCCCTGGTGTGTATGGACCAGTCCCAGTTCTGGTAAAAATGTATGTAAGGGACCGGTCACTTTAACATGGGTTTGCCATTGACGGGGTAAATTTATACTTTAGGACACGTCTTGGACTAATTCCAAAGGACACGTCCTGGGACAATGTAGGAGGAGCACTCCATAGAAAGGTCGTCAGGAACCACTCTCGGACAAACTCTTAGAAATCTGTTTCATTTTGGGCATCCAATTCGCATTAGAACTTTTGAAAACTTTTGAAATATGTAGAACAATAGGTTATTCTGATAATTTTATGTCACTAAAGGGTGATACGGTAAAAATTTGGTCAATATAAACTTTACGTATTTCTTTCAATTTTGCATTTAAAAAACCTGAACACCCCTCATTTTGAAGGTGTGTGTGTGTGTAGAATATTGCTCCTATTTTGATTTTGGAATTCACTCTTCAGTTGTCAAAATGCCGTCCAAGCAAGAAGAGCAGCGTATCAAAATTTTGCTCGCGCATCGCGAAAATCCGAGCTACTCGCACGCAAAGCTGGCAAAATCGCTAAAAGTTGCCAAATCAACCGTTACAAATGTAATTAAAGGGTTTGGGGAACGTTTCTCGACAGCCAGGAAGTCTGGATCGGGGGAAAATCGAAAACCGGAAGCCGCTGAGACGACAAAGAGAGTTAGTAGTTTCAAGCGAAACCCTAACCTCTCTCTCCGAGATGCCGCAAATAAGCTGGGTGTATCGTCTACAACCGTGCATCGAGCCAAAAAACGAGCCGGACTATCGACTTACAAGAAGGTAGTGACTCCAAATCGCGATGATAAATAAAATACGACGGCCAAAGCGCGATCCCGGAGGCTGTACACGACGATGCTGACGAAGTTTGACTGCGTGGTAATGGACGACGAAACCTACATCAAAGCCGACTACAAGCTTCCGGGACAGGAGTTTTATACGGCAAAAGGAAGGGGAAAGGTATCAGATATTTTCAAGCACATAAAACTGTCAAAGTTCGCAAAGAAATATCTGGTTTGGCAAGCCATCTGTACCTGTGGCTTGAAAAGCAGCATTTTCATAGCTTCCGGGACTGTCAACCAAGGAATTTACGAGAAAGAGTGTTTGAATAAACGTCTGCTGCCTTTCCTGAAGAAACACGGTTGTCCCGTACTGTTTTGGCCGGATTTGGCATCTTGCCATTACGGTAAAAAGGCCATGGAGTGGTACGCCGCCAACAACGTGCAGGTGGTTCCCAAGGACAAGAACCCTCCCAACACGCCAGAGCTCCGCCCAATTGAGAAATACTGGGCTATTGTCAAGCGGAACCTAAAGAAGACCAAAAAAACTGCTAAGGACGAGCAGCAGTTCAAGGCAAACTGGCTTTCTGCGGCGAAGAAGATGGACAAGCTGGCTGTACAAAATCTGATGGCAGGTGTCAAGCGTGAGGCCCGGCAATTCGGATTTGGAAAAGCGACAGCCTAACTGAATATTTTTCCTGAATTTTATACTAATTGAATTTGAAAAAGAAATTTAATTTGATTTTTTAAATAAACGATTTCACCGATTTACACGCGTTTTCCCTTGACCAAATTTTGACCGTATCACCCTTTAGCGACGGGATATAAATAACTCCCAGATCAAAATGCTAGTACAACAAAACATTGAACCAATATTGATTGGGCATTTTTATTACCAACAAGCATGATTTTAAAAATGATATTGTACAAATAATTTTCAATATTAATATTATTAAATACAAAATAGACTATTTTGCAACAATGTATGAGTATATATAAACAAAATCGAGAAATTTTTCAATAATAAAAAAACATCAATGTTAATAAAAAGTCTCTGTATTTCCATGGTGGTGGGTACTAAAGCTTCAACCGAGCCGAACTCAACTCTGCTCTATCTTGTTTTATTTGCAGTCAGGAGAAGTTCATGGGCTAAATCTATCCAGGTATAGCCTTCATATAGTTCGATCTCCCGATTTGGCTTTTTGAGTGCGTATATGTACGCCGCAATATTCATTCATAGCTAATAACGATTTCGGAAATGTCAACATAAAAAAGTATCTAGAGAGCTTTAACACAGCTAAAAATTGGCATCACTGATTCGACTAAAGGTTACACCCAATTTGTTCATTTTATTTTGGGGTTATAGAAGTTGTGTGTATATATGTGTACTAGAGATAATGATAAAACCAATTGCTCATGAGAGAGAGCTAAAAGGCCAAATGATGTGTGGTGTATGTAATACAAAGCAAAAAAGGAAAGAAACAACAACACATACATCCATATACACATACCTGTTGCTGATTTTCACGTTGTGTCCGTAAACGAGCCTCAATACACTGACGTGTCTCAATGAATGCCTTCCGTTGTGCCTTTTCCTTGGGCCAGTGGGTATAAATGCCGGTTAAATTCGATAAAAACAAAGCCATTAAAGAGCTGAATAACTGTCAGCAGAAACAACAATAACAACAGTTAATGTAGCAATCAATTTGACCGGATGGATAGCAGCAAAGGTCGATATAAAATGAAAGGAAATAAAACGGATATAAGGATAAAACACACAAACAAAAAGGAACTATACCTAAAACATGTTAGTAACTTAGATGGATATTTGACTCTCTAGAGAATGGGAAAAACAACAATACAATAATCCTATAATCGTAATATTTTTTTATTATTACTGACTCGTGTTCTCCTCTATCGCCGCATTATATGAGCATAATAAAATCTAAAAATACACTTACCTCATACACAAGTGCAAATAAATATTTCTTTTTATTGTTATTTTCATTTGCATCTCTATGCAAAACTATAATGAAAAACAGGTGGTCCCTGGGTTACATATAAAAATATCGTAATAGTGTTTTTTGCGTAATTACAATAATACCTCCATAAAAGCTAATATGCCTAATAGATTTTTGTTTTTGTTTCAAATCACGTTTGTATGTAAATTTTAACAGCCTTCCCGATGATAAAATAATTTTTTAGAATTTTGGCACACATCAAACAGGTTGAATAGTTAATTCAAGAGGCAAGTTTATCATATAATGGCCATGCCCTAAACCAGTATAAATATACCACCTATCGATTTATAATTTAACGTTCTAACGTTCGCCCCTTATACTACCAAATACGACGAGTGCAAACAATGTCTTAAGTTATAGCTCCAACTTCACACTTATAATCCCATCAAAAAATGTTGCATTAGCAGATGCACTAGAGTAAGGGAATGTCATAAAGGCATTTGTGAGCGATGCCCCAAATAAACTGCGACATGTTTTAACAATTTTGTTTATTATATTTTTAAAGGGTACATTAATCTCGTCGTTCGTTTTATTTTTATATATGTAGAAAACAAAAAAAAAAAACTTTTTGGTGTTCAGTCGAAGCAGGGATCCAACTCACGCCCCGTGGCATGCAAGGCGGACGTAGCCACCACTGCTCCACGGTGCCCAACTAAATGTATGTTTCTGTTAAATAAAGTTTGTTTAATCGGCTCGTGGGCGCCGCAAGCTATACTAAACAAATATAACTTATATGGATAACTGTCTATTGATGACATTTATTATTGGCTTATAAATTGCATGGTCCACGGTTCGATATATGTAAAAAAAAAACAAAAAAAACTTTTTGGTGTCCAGTCGAAGCAGGGATCCAACTCACGCCCCTTGGCATGCAAGGCGGACGTAGCTACCACTGCTCCACGGTGCCCAACTAAATGTATGTTTCTGTTAAATACAGTTTGTTTAATCGGCTCGTGGGCGCCGCAAGCTATACTATACAAATATAACTTATATGGATAACTGTCTATTGATGACATTTATTGTTGGCTTATAAATTGCGTGGTCCACGGTTCGATATATGTTAAACAAAAACAAAAACAACAAGCATATACGGCCGTAAGTTCGGCCAGGCCGAAGCTTATGTACCCTCCATCATGGATTGCGTAGAAACTTCTTCTAAACCCTGCCATCCAGAATCGAATTACTTAAGTTGCGGTAACGCTTGCTGATGGCAAGGTATCTTAAAACCTCCTAACACCATCTTCTAAATTGTATGTAAGTCCATACGTGGTATATATTAAATCAAAAAAGATCGATCCAATACGCATATAATTCAGTTTGACAATGTAGACATAAAATTTTGACAAAAATTTCTACAGAAATAAAATTTTAACAAAATTTTCTATAGAAATAAACTTTTGACAAAATTTTCTATAGAAATAAAATCTTGGTAGATTATTTTTGGCTCGAGTGGCAACCATGATTATGAACCGAATAAAATTTGAACAAAATTTTCTATAGAAATAAAATTTTGACAATGATGAAAATTTTATTATGAACCGAATAAAATTTTAACAAAATTTTCTCTAGAAATAAAATTTTGACAAAATTTTCTATAGAAAAAAAATTTGTGGACCAATTTTTGTCTGATTGGACCAATTTTGGTATGGTTGTTAGCGACCATATACTAATACCACGTTCCTAATTTGAACCGGATCGGATGAATTTTGCTCCTCCAAGAGGCTCCGGAGGTCAAATCTGGAGAACGTTTTATATGGGGCTATATATAATTATGGACCGATATGGACCAATTCTGGCACGGTTGTTGATCATATACTAACACCATGTTCCAAATTACAACCGGATTGGGTGAAATTTGCTTCGCTTGGAGACTTCGCAAGCCAAATCTGGGGATCGGTTTATATGGGGGCTATATATAATTATGAACCGCTGTGGACCAATTTTTGCATGGTTGTTAGAGACCATATAGCAATATCATGTACCAAATTTCAGGCGGATCGGATGAAATTTGCTTCTCTTTGAAGCTCCGCAACCCAAATCTGGGGATCGGTTTATATGGGCGCTATATATAATTATGGACCGATATGGACCAATTTTTGCACGGTTGTTAGAGACCATATACCAATACCATGTACCAAATTTCAGCCGGATCGGATGCAATTTGTTTCTCTTTGAGGCTTCGCAAGTCAAATCTGGAGATCGGTTTATATGGGGTCTATATATAATTATGGACCGATGTGGACCAATTTTTTCATGGCTGTTAGAGACCATATACCAACATTATGTACCAAATTTCAGCCGGATCGGATGAAATTTGCTTCTCTTTGAGGCTCCGCAAGCCAAATCTGGGGATCGGTTTATATGGGGGCTATATATAATTATGGACCGATGTGGACCAGTTTTTGCATGATTGTTAGAGACCATATACCAACACCATGTACCAAATTTCAGCCGGATCGGATGAAATTTTCTTCTCTTAGAGGCTCCACAAGCCAAAACTGGGGATCGGTTTATATGGGGGCTATATATAATTATGGACCGATATGGACCAATTTTTGCATGGTTGTTAGAGACCATATACCAAATTTCAGCCGGATTGGATGAAATTTGCTTCTCTTTTAGGCTCCGCAAGCCAAATCTGGGGATCGGTTTATATGGGGACAAATTTTTGCATGATTGTTAGAGACCATATATCAACACCATATACCAAATTTCAGCCGGATCGGATGAAATATACTTCTGTTAGAGGCTCTACAAGCAAAATCTGAGGGTCCCTTTATATGGGGGCTATACGTAAAAGTGGACCGATATGGCCCATTTTCAATACCATCCGACCTACATCGATAACAACTACTTGTGCCAAGTTTCAAGTCGATAGCTTGTTTCGTTCGGAAGTTAGCGTGATTTCAACAACGGATGGACGGACATGCTTAGATCGACTCAGAATTTCACCACGACCCAGAATATATATACTTTATGGGGTCTTAGACCAATATTTCGATGTGTTACAAACGGAATGACAAAGTTAATATACCCCATCCTATGATGGAGGGTATAAAAAAACTTGTTGGTGTTCAGTCGAAGCAGGGATCCAACTCACGCCCCTTGGCATGCAAGGCGGACGTAGCCACCACTGCTCCACGTTGCCCAACTAAATGTATGTTTCTGTTAAATAAAGTTTGTTTAATCGGCTCGTGTGCGCCGCAAGCTATACTCTACAAATATAATTTATATGGATAACTGTCTATTGATGATATTTATTTTTGGCTTATAAATTGCATGGTCCACGGTTCGGTTCTCCGTCCAGGCAAAAGGTAAAATTTATAAAATGGAATAATTGTCTCTACATTGTTTGTAAAGGGTGATTCTTTTGAGGTTAGGATTTTCATGCATTGGTATTTGACAGATCACGTGGGATTTCAGACATGGTGTCAAAGAGAAAGATGCTCAGTATGCTTTGACATTTCATCATGAATAGACTTACTAACGAGCAACGCTTGCAAATCATTGAATTTTATTACCAAAATCAGTGTTCGGTTCGAAATGTGTTTCGCGCTTTACGTCCGACAAATTTTGTTCAGCGATTAGGCTCATTTCTGGTTGAATGGCTACGTAAATAAGCAAAATTGCCGCATTTGGAGTGAAGAGCAACCAGAAGCCGTTCAAGAACTGCCCATGCATCCCGAAAAATGCACTGTTTGGTGTGGTTTGTACGCTGGTGGAATCATTGGACCGTATTTTTTCAAAGATGCTGTTGGACGCAACGTTACGGTGAATGGCGATCGCTATCGTTCGATGCTAACAAACTTTTTGTTGCCAAAAATGGAAGAACTGAACTTGGTTGACATGTGGTTTCAACAAGATGGCGCTACATGCCACACAGCTCGCGATTCTATGGCCATTTTGAGGGAAAACTTCGGAGAACAATTCATCTCAAGAAATGGACCGGTAAGTTGGCCACCAAGATCATGCGATTTGACGCCTTTAGACTATTTTTTGTGGGGCTACGTCAAGTCTAAAGTCTACAGAAATAAGCCAGCAACTATTCCAGCTTTGGAAGACAACATTTCCGAAGAAATTCGGGCTATTCCGGCCGAAATGCTCGAAAAAGTTGCCCAAAATTGGACTTTCCGAATGGACCACCTAAGACGCAGCCGCGGTCAACATTTAAATGAAATTATCTTCAAAAAGTAAATGTCATGGACCAATCTAACGTTTCAAATAAAGAACCGATGAGATTTTGCAAATTTTATGCGTTTTTTTTTAAAAAAAAGTTATCAAGCTCTTAACAAATCACCCTTTATTACAGAAAAAGGTGCTAAGAACTAAAAAACCTCACGGAAGTGAACAAGATGTAAGGGAAAATGCATTTAGCCACAAAAAATTGATTTTTTGAGTTAGTCTTTATGAAATTGTTTTTACATCCTGGAAAAGAATAAACGTTAATTTGGGTGTTATTTTAAAATACCACCAATAATCGGGTGGGTTCAATGAAAAAAAAAAAACTAGAAGTGTTTATAAATACTTTTAGTTAATATTGTATCACAATGGACTGAATAGTTTAAGTGAGACTGAAATAATTCGGGGTGTCAATTTAATTTGCTCCTCTCAGAGGCTTTGCGACCAAATCTGAGGATTTGGGGGCTATACGTAAAAGTGGGCCGATACGGCCCATTTGCAATATCGTCCGACCTACACCAATAAGAACTACTTGTGCCAAGCTTCCGGTCGATGGCTTGTTTCGCTCTGCAGTTCAACTTGGTTGTGTGATTTCAACTTGGTTGGACGGACGGACATCGCTATATCGACTCAGAATTTCACCATGACACAGACAATGTGTATGGGGTCTGATGGTCAATATTCGATGGGAGAATTGCAAGGGTTGTAACGACACCAAGCAAATATGGCCCCATTTAAACTTAAACCGCACACTAGATATGCTAGTGTTCTCAAGGCGTCAGATAGCACTCCTGATATCTGCTATAACTGGTCGCTGCCTGATGGCGAATTTGCAAAAACTATAGGTGCGAAGTATAATGACTATTGTATAAGCTGCCATAATGTGGAGGAAAAAGAATCAATTAAACACCTCTTGTGTGAGTGTCCTGCTTTTTGTGTTAAGCCTAGTACTAAGATCACGTTTTCGCACGAAAAACTGTTATACTCCATATGAAAAAAGTTAGCGCGGAATAAATGCGAAATCTTTGTTTTGAGCATTTTCAAACACATATTTATATAACCCTAGGTTTTTCGCACGAAATAATAGGCAGGCATATTATTTCGCATAAATAAGTTAACATCCTTGGGTTTGAGACCTTATTTACGGATATAGATGAATATATTCGTTTTTCGCAGAAACGAACTTAGTACTAAGCATAAGGCGTAAGCGAATTTTAGGAGCATATAGCTTTAGATTACTGGCTGAACTGGAAAACGTTAACTTAAATGTGGTATCACAATGGACTGAATAGTCTAAGTGAGCCTGAAATTTAATCGGGCTGCCACTTTAACCTAACCTATGGGGTCTGAGACCAACATTTCGATGAGTTACAAACGTAATGACAAACTTAATACGAGGGCAGTTCGGAAACTTCTTAGCCTAGCACAAAAAGTGCGGTATAAACAGAAAAAAATTAAGTGTTTTGGAAACTTCCATATCTGTTATGAACACATGTTAATTTTTGTTTCGATCTGGCAACCCCTTCATATAGAAACAGGTGTTCAAAAAGACGAGTCCGCAACACCGAGAAGGAGACGAAATAGACACATGGTGTCTTTCAAAAATGCTCAGGGTGGGCTCCTGAGTCGATATAGCCATGTCCGTCTGTCCGTGAACACATTTTTGTAATCGCAGTTTTAGTCCAATCGACTTCAAATTTGGCACAAGTATATGTTTTGGCTTAGAATAGAACCCTATTGATTTTGGAAGAAATCGGTTCAGATTTAGATATAGCTCCCATGTATATATATTTCGCCCGATATGGACTTATATGGTCCCAGAAGCCAGAGATTTACACTAATTTGCTTAAAATTTTGCACAAGTAGAACAATTAGTACTATAGTCAAGTGTGCCAAATTTTATTGAAAGCGGTTCAGATTTAGATATAACTCCCATATACATCTTTCGCCCGATATGGACTAATACGGCCCCAGAAGCCAGAGTTTTACCCCAATTTTGTTGATATTTTGCACTAGGAGTACAATTAGTAGTGTAGTCAAGTGTGCCAAATTTTATTGAAATCGGTTCAGATTTAGATATAACTCCCATATATAGCTTTCGCCCGATTTACACTCATATGACCACAGAGGCCAATTTTTAATTCCGATTTAGTTGAAATTTTGCACAGGGGGTAGAACTAGCGTTGTAGCTATGCGTGCCAAATTTGGTTGAAATCGGTTCAGATTTAGATATATCTCTTATTTATAGCTTTCGCCCGATTTACACTCATATGACCACAGAGGCCAATTTTTAACTCCGATTTAGTTGAAATTTTGCACAGGGAGTAGAATTAGCATTGTAGCTATGCGTGCCAAGTTTGGTTGAAATCGGTTCAGATTTAGATATAGCTCCCATATATATGTTTTTCTGATTTCGACCAAAATGGTCAAAATACCAACATTTTCCTTGTAAAATCGCCACTGCTTAGTAGAAAAGTTGTAAAAATGACTCTAATTTTCCTAAAATTCTAATACATATATATCGAGTGATAAATCATAAATAAACTTTTTTGAAGTTTCCTTAAAATTGCTTCAGATTTAAATGTTTCCCATATTTTATACCCTGCGCCACATTGTGGAACAGCGTATTATTTTCACTAACATTGTGTTCCACCCTAGTGCATTAGCCGACTTAAATTTTGAGTCTATAGATTTTGTAGAAGTCTAACAAATTCTGTCCAGATCGAGTGATATATAAATGTATGTATTTGGGACAAACCTTTATATATAGCCCCCAACACATTTGACGGATGTGATATGGTATCGAAAATTTAGATCTACAAAGTGGTGTAGGGTATAATATAGTCGGGCCCTCCCGATTTTAGACTTTCCTTACTTGTTTTACAATGGAAAAATTAGAAATGTGTGCTATCATTAAATATTTACATAAAAAAGGTTTATCGGAACAAGAAATTCATAATGATATGGTGAATGTCTTAGGTGAAAGTGCTCCTTCATATGCCACAGTAAAAACTTGGGTTGCTGGATTCAAACGTGGTCGTCCACTACGTGGTTCATTGAAGATGAACCACGTAGTGGACGTCCAAAAACAGCAACAACAACAGAAATTGTAGCCAAAGTGCATGATATGGTATTATATGATCGACGAATAAAAGTGCGTGAAATTGCTAATATCATGGGCATCTCAAATGATTGAGTCCATTTAATTTTGCATGAAGAACTACAGATGAAAAAGCTTTCTGCAAGATGGGTGCCGCATTTGTTAACAGTCGATCAAAAACGCATAATAATGAACATTTCTCAAGCTTGCTTGGATTGTTTTAAGCGAAATAAAATGGATTTTAGGCGTCGTTTCATAACTGTTGATGAGACATGGATCCACCACTATATTCCAGAGACAAAATAACAATCCAAACAATGGACTGAAGCTGGAGGAAGTGCCCCAAAGAAGGCAAAAACAATTCAATCGGCTGGTAAGGTTATGGCAACGGTTTTGTGGGACTTCAAAGGTATTTTATTGATTGACTATCTGCAAAAGGGTAAAACAATAAATTCAGAGTACTATTGCAACCTTTTGGATCAATTAAATGTACAAATTCGAGAAAAACGTCCTGGCTTACAACACAAAACAATAATTTTTCATGAGGACAACGCACCAGAGCACAAGAGTGTTTTAACAATGGCTAAAATCAACGAATTAAAGTACGAGTTGCTTGACCACCCACATTATTCTCCTGATTTAGCTCCCAGTGACTTTTACTTGTTGCCAAATCAAAAAAAAAAAACCCTTGCTGGCAGGCGTTTTACCTCAAATGAAGATGCAATTACGGTTGTAAACCACTATTTTGAAGAACTTGGTTGCCACTGTGGTGCAATGGTTAGTATGCCGCCTTCCATACACAGGGTCGTGGGTTCAACTCCAGTTTCGACCGAACACCAAAAAGCTTTTCAGTGGTGGATTATCCCCTCTCAGTTATTTATGTTGGTGACATTCTGAGTGTTTCGAAAGCTTCTCTACGTGGTTTCACCGCAATGTGGAACGCCGTTCGGACTCGAATATAAAAAGTAGGTCCCTTGAATCGGGCAACACTCAGTGATAAGAGAGAATTTCACCACTGTGGTGTCACAATGGACTGAATAGCCTAAGTGAGCCTGAAATATAGAGCTGCCAATATACCTAACCTAATCGAACCCAACCTAAATATTAATCCAAATGGACCACTGAGCAATCCTAGTCTCAGTAGAAATATAATAGGATACGGCTATTATTAACGTATTAAATGGAAAAATTGATTAGTAATTGTACAGTGGGCCATTTTTATACCCTGCGCCACACTGTGGAACAGGGTATTATAAGTTAGTGCATATGTTTGTAAAACCCAGAAGGAGACGAGATAGACACATGGTGTCTTTGGCAATAATGCTCAGGGTGGGTCCCTGAGTCGATATAACCATGTCCGTCTGTCCGTCCGTCCGTCCGTCCGTCTGTCTGTGAACACATTTTTGTGATCAAAGTCTAGGTCGCAATTTAAGTCCAATCGCCTCCAAACTTGGCACATGTTCCTAATTTGGGTCAGAATAGAACCCTATTGATTTTGAAAGAAATCGGTTCAGATTTAGATATAGCTCCCATATATATCTTTCGCCCGATATGCACTAATATAGACCCAGCAGCCAGAGTTTTATACCGATTTGCTTGAAATTTTGTACAAACATAACACTTAGTCGTATAGTCAAGTGTGCAAAATTTCATTGAAATCGGTTCAGATTTAGATATAGCTCCCATATATATCTTTCGCCCGATATGGACTTATATGGCCCCAGAAGCCAGTTTTTCGGCCGAATTTGATTGAAATTTTGCACTAGGAGTACAATTAGTAGTATAGTCAAGTGTGCAAAATTAAATTGAAATCGGTTCAGATTGAGATATAGCTCCCATATATATCTTTCGCCCGATATGGACTAATAAGGTCCTAAAAGCCAGAGTTTTGACCCACTTTGGTTGAAATTTTACACAGGGAGTAGATTTAGCATTGTAGCTATGCGTGCCAAATTTGGTTGAAATCGGTTCAGATGTAGATATATCTCCCATATATAGCTTTCGCCCGATTTAAACTCATATGACCACAGAGGCCAATTTTTAACACCCATTTAGTTGAAATTTTGCACAGGGAGTAGAATTAGCATTATGGCTATGCGTTCCAAATTTGGTTGAAATCGGTTCAGATTTAGATATAGCTCCCATATATATGTTTTTCTGATTTCGAAAAAAATGTTTAAAATTCCAACATTTTCCTTATAAAATCGCCACTGCTCAGTCGAAAAGTTGTAAAAATGACTCTAATTTTCCTAATTTTACTAAACTTCTAATACATATATATCGAGCGATAAATCATTAATAAACTTTTGCGAAGTTTCCTTAAAATTGCTTCAGATTTAAATGTTTCCCATAGTTATAACCTGCGCCACACAGTGGAACAGGGTATTATAAGTTAGTGCATATGTTTGTAACACCCAAAAGGAGACGAGATAAAAACATGGTGTTTTTGGCAATAATGCTCGGGGTGGTTGCCTGAGTCGATATAACCATGTCCGTTTGTCCGTTTGTCCGTCTGTGCGTCCGTCCGTCCGTCTGTCTGTGAACACATTTTTGTGATCAAAGTCTAGGTCGCAGTTTAAGTCCAATCGACTTCAAATTTGGTACATGTTCCTGTTTTGGGTCAGAATAGAACCCTATTGATTTTGGGAGAAATCGGTTCAGATTTAGATATAGCTCCCATATATATCTTTCGCCCGACATTGACTAATATTGTCCTAGAAGCCAGAGTTTTGGCCCAATTTGGTTGAAATTTTGCACTAGGAGTACAATTAGTAATATAGTCATGTGTGCCAAATTTGATTGAAATCGGTTCAGATTTAGATATAGCTCCAATATATATTTTTTTTCTGATTTCGACAAAAATGGTCAAAATACCAACATTTTCCTTGTTAAATCGCCACTGCGTAGTCGAAAAGTTGTAAAAATGACTCTAATTTTCCTAAACTTCTAATACATATATATCGAGCGATAAACCATAAATAAACTTTTGCGAAGTTTCCTTAAAATTGCTTCAGATTTAAATGTTTCACATAGTTTTTTACTAATTTGTGTTCCACCCTAGTGCATTAGCCAACTTAAATTTTGAGTCTATAGATTTTGTAAAAGTCTATGAAATTCTGTCCAAATCGAGTGATATTTAAATGTATGTATTTGGGACAAACCTTTATATATAGTGATATGGTATCGAAAATTTAGATCTGCAAAGTGGTGCAGGGTATAATATAGTCGGCCCCGCCCGACTTTAGACTTTCCGTACTTGTTTTTACTAACATTGCGTTTCACCCTAGTGCATTAGCCGACTTAAATTTTGAGTCTATAGAATTTGTAGAAGTCTATCAAATTCTGTCCAGATCGAGAGATATTCAAATGTATGTATTTGGGACAAACCTTTTATATATAGCACCCAACACAATTGACGGATGTGGTATGGTATCGAAATTTTAGATCTACGAAGTGGTGCAGGGTATAATATAGTAGGCCCGCCCGACTTTAGACTTTCCTTACTTGTTTGTATTATTTCTATCATATTTTGTACTATGTCGTTTACATTGCGGTCTTTCTTTTAGTACCAAAATATATTTAGTACCAAATATGCACTCTTTGGCCTTTCTCACGGTTGCAAAATATTCAAAAGTAGTTAAAATATATTGCAATTTTTTGGTCACCTTAGCATAACTCAATTAACTCATTCGGTGCGCAGCAAAATCTGCCTGGTTTGTGTCTTATGGTGTTTTCTTTTCTGAAAAAAGTGCTTTGCCTTCATTTTGTCTGTACAGAATGCGCATTTTTAAAATGTTACCAGCAACCTAAAAAAATGCTATCATTTCAGCGGGCAGAAAAGAATTCAAGGAAGGAAACAGGGCAATCGCAGCACTCTCGTTTGTTGGCAGTGCTGAAAATGCCCGTAATTTGCCCCTATGCGTGGCGATATTTTCACAACAGAATTCGAAGCCTTTTCGCACTTTTGCCTGTTTTTTTAGAAAAGAACCTAAAAAGTACATTTTCCGGGCATAATGCAAAAAAAGTGCGCATTTTTTACAAGAAAAGAAAACGCCATTAGTTAATTAAAATTTATCTTGACTTTTATTCTCTATGGGACTTGGTGATAATTTTTGATACTTTTGTTATTTTTGTGTTTAGTTTGGATCGTTTTATGAGGTATGATATGATGCTTACCGTAATATTGATACTTTTACTTACCTCTTGCCATTGGTATGTGTCCCCCACATAGCTGAAGCTGGTATATATTTGTGTTAGTGATAATATAATGCCACCAACTAAGGATTCTCGTTGTCGCAACGGCAGCATGGTGTATGTCATGTAGATAAAGATGACACTGCATACACAGCCATTGAAGGATTTACTGTAATCAAAAGTCAAGCATGCACACGAAGGCAGTCAGTTAGAAAATCACAAAACCAACAAAGGATATGAGATTATATTAGGTGTGATTAAATAAAACCACAGTTTTGAACTAATTTTGCCAGGTTGTTAGTAGTAAGTAAGTTTAAAGTATAATGGCAGAAAACCACAGAGAAATATTTTGGCCATCCAGATTCAAGAGTAAATTGAAACTGGTGACTGGCGTTCATATTTAAATTTAGGAAGGTACTAAATAAGTCTAGCGGTTAACAAGGTAAATTTTTATTATGGTGTATTTTCTAGAGATTGGTTTTTTACCCTGCTGTTTTTAACATCGCTGCATTAGTATTATCTCGCAATTCAGTTTAGCAGTAGCTTTTATTGTTATATGTATGGCTTGTTAGAATATTTTCCAACTGATACACAAAGAGAAAATAAATAAATAATACGCATCGCAGATTTGTCACGAATGAAGAATGGCCCGAAAAAATTCATACAAAATTCGGAGATTTTCCTCTATGAAAAACATTCCAACAAATTTGGTTATAAATTTGTTGTCCACAATTCAAAACATTAAAAATGTCCTGAATATTCGTTTTTGGGAATTTTTTTCATTTATATTCATTGATTTATTTGTATACCCTCCACCATTGAAGGGGGGGGGGTTAATATTTGGTATGTAATATCAACATATGCCCTCTAACAAAAATGCAAAAATTGGTTCATATCGGACCATAATTACACAGTGCAACTCAAAAATTTCAACATACAAAATCACTTATCCCAGCCGAAAGTATTCGATGAGAGGAGAAAAGTAATTACTGGAGTTTGCTGGATGGGTTGCCGTTTGTTTTTTATGAGTATGAAGCTGGTATGTACTAGAACGTTGTTCATAATTTTATAGACTCCATTTCTTCCCTCGACTGTTTGGTAAAATATTCAATAGTTCAAGAGCTGTAGTCGACAAACTGAAAAAATTGATTAAAAAAGTGGAAATTTTTTCGACATTTTTGGGGTTTTGAACATTAAGATGAAAATAATGTATTCAGAATTTTTTGCTCGAGCTGCAATTTTACTTGAGGACTGCAAAAAAAAATCACAGCATTTGTCGAGCTATGGTCATGCGAAAATTACAAAAAAGTGCTCAAAATCGAATTTGGCGGCAAAAAGGAGGCTCGTAAAAAAACGAACTGCAACCAATCTAGAAAAATCCAGAAATTACTTTTCTCCTCTCATTGTTCAAAAGAAGGATCGGATTGCCCTCTTTCATGTAGCTTGATTGGTTAATAAATAAGGGCATTATGGTCTAAAATAAGGGCGATACTTATATATATGGACTGCAAAAAAAATCACAGCATTTTTCCAGCTATGGTCATGCGAAAATTACAAAAAAGTAGTCAAAATCGAATTTGGCGACAAAAAAGAGACTCATAAAAAACGAACGGCAACCAATCTAGAAAAATCAAGAAATTACTTTTCTCCTCTCATTGTTCAAAAAGGGATCGGATTGCCCTCTTTCATGTAGCTTGACATACACCTAAGCCAGTATTCGGCCTGTTGTGGGCTCTTACTTCTTCTTTGCATCGTGCTCTTCTTTTATTCCAGGAACTCTGTGTTTCTAACGAACTCCTTAGTTTGTTTCCAGACCCTGTTTCCCAGTTGGGCCAGGTCCCGAATCATTCCTTCACCGATATGGTTAACTCTTTGCTTAGTAAATACAGGGTAGTTGCAAAGGTAGTGCTCCAAACTCAAAACATCATCATCCTCAAAACAAGCCCTATAAAGGGTGATACGGTCAAAATTTGGTCGATATGAACTTGACGTATTTCTTTCAATTTTGCATTTAAAAAACCTGAACACCCCTCATTTTGAAGGTGTGTGTGTAGAATGTTGCTCCTATTTTGATTTTGGAATTCACTCTTCAGTTGTCAAAATGCCGTCCAAGCAAGAAGAGCAGCGTATCAAAATTTTGCTCGCGCATCGCGAAAATCCGAGCTACTCGCACGCAAAGCTGCAAAATCGCTAAAAGTTGCCAAATCAACGGTTACAAATGTAATTAAAGTGTTTGGGGAACGTTTGTCGACAGCCAGGAAGTCTGGATCGGGAGGAAATCGAAAACCGGAAGCCGCTGAGACGACAAAGAGAGTTGCCGGTAGTTTCAAGCGAAACCCTAACCTCTCTCTCCGAGATGCCGCAAATAAGCTGGTGTATCGTCTACAACCGTGCATCGAGCGAAAAAACGAGCCGGACTATCGACTTATAAGAAGGTAGTGACTCCAAATCGCGATGATAAACAAAATACGACGGCCAAAGCGCGATCCCGGAGGCTGTACATGACGATGCTGACGAAGTTTGACTGCGTGGTAATGGACGACGAAACCTACGTCAAAGCCGACTACAAGCAGCTTTCGGGACAGGAGTTTTATACGGCAAAAGGAAGGGGAAAGGTAGCAGATATTTTCAAGCACATAAAACTGTCAAAGTTCGCAAAGAAATATCTGGTTTGGCAAGCCATCTGTACCTGTGGCTTGAAAAGCAGCATTTTCATAGCTTCCGGGACTGTCAACCAAGAAATTTACGTGAAAGAGTGTTTGAATAAACGTCTGCTGCCTTACCTGAAAAAACACGGTTGTTCCGTACTGTTTTGGCCGGATTTGGCATATTGCCATTACGGTAAAAAGGCCATGGAGTGGTACGCCGCCAACAACGTGCAGGTGGTTCCCAAGGACAAGAACCCTCCCAACACGCCAGAGCTCCGCCCAATTGAGAAATACTGGGCTATTGTCAAGCGGAACCTAAAGAAGACCAAAAAAAAAAAACTGCTAAGGACGAGCAGCAGTTCAAGGCAAACTGGCTTTCTGCGGCGAAGAAGGTGGACAAGGTGGCTGTACAAAATCTGATGGCAGGTGTCAAGCGTGAGGCCCGGCAATTCGGATTTGGAAAAGCGAAAGCCTAACTGAATATTTTTCCTGAATTTTATACTAATTGAACTTGAAAAAGAAATTTAATTTGATTTTTTAAATAAACGATTTCACCGATTTACACGCATTTTCCCTTGACCAAATTTTGACCGTGTCACCCTTTATCCACCAGATATGCTCTCAATTCTAGGTTCCCGGACATTATTCCCACGGTACTTAGGGGTGTCTAACGCATCTGTTCCTTGATCTTATATCGGTCAGCACTTAAAATTCTTAGGTATAAAGGGTGATTTTTTAAGAGCTATAGAAAACAGTAGAAAAAGAAGTAACAAAAAAAATCAGAAAAATTCACGAATCCATTTTACGGTTCATTAACAGTTACGTTACGATTCGCATCATCTTTAACGAAGTTCGGCCCAATAATACTACAGGCCCATATATACGGTTGTTACAATTGGTTAGGTTAGGTTTAGATTATGCTAAATATTCATCTCTAATTTTGACAAAAATTTCTATAGAAATAAAAATTTGTCAAAACTGTCTATAGAAATAAAAAATTGACAATTTTTTTTATAGAGATAAAGCTATGACAAACATTTTTATATAAATAAAAATTTTACCAAATTTTCTACGGAAACATAATTTTGACAAAATTTTTTATAGAAATAAAATTGTGACAAAATTTCCTATAGAATAAAATTTTGACACAATATTCTATAGAAATAAAATTTTGACAAAATTTTCTATAGAAATAAAATTTTGACAAAATATTCTATAGAAATAAAATTTAGACAAAATTTGCTACAGAAAAAAAATTTTGATAAAACTTTCTATAGAAATAAACTTTTGACAAAATGTTCTACAGAAATAAAATTTTCTATACACCCAGAAAAAAGTGCCTTCGAAACTAAAGTAAACAAGTATATACGGCCGTCAGTTCGGCCAGGCCGAAGCTTATGTATCCTCCACCATGGATTGCGTAGAAACTTCTTCTAAACACTGCCATCCACAATCGAATTACTTGGGTTGCGGTCATTAGCGTAGCTAGACAATCTTCCTAGGGGCGGCTATAGCCCCCTAGCTAAAAATGTATAGACTGAACTTATAACTTCAATTAATGTTTTATTTCATAAAAATTAATAAAAAAATAGACATCAAAATAACTCGACAATTAATTTATAATAAAGCAACTTAAAGTAGTTCCACACTTTTCCCAGCAAAAAAATGGGAGTTGTTCTAAAGGCACAACTTTAAAAGCACTTCCACAAAGAAGTTAATTATTTTAACTACACAGGAAGTTTTTTACTTAATTTTTTTCATATTTTAATGCGTAATTTTTTGTTTTCTTTTTTTTCAACTAGTTTAAAAAAAGAGTAAGAATAAATAAAGTAGCACAAATTATTCAAATTTTGCCACAAAAATGACAAATCCATTATAGAAAAATCAATACTTTTTGAAAATTTTCGAGGGAAAATGTTTTAATCAAGCTTTTGGAATGCATTAAAAATTATAAAAAATATAAAAATTATTTAGCTGGGAAAATATCACACAAAACACTGAATTCGGATCACACCTTAAGAAGTGATGCAAATCAATTGCAACGGCTGTTCCATGGACATCCCTCCTATGACAAATTCATATTACATTCATCGCTTCTACGCCAATTTTGCACCACTCCCGGACCCAAAAAGAACATTTTCGCGACGTTTTTTTGCAGCATTATTAAGATATTAATTTATGAAAGAATAGTTTTAGTATCAATTACTATTTTTTTTTAATTAAATTGACTAAATCAGACTAAACAAAATAATAAACTAAATCACAACCACAGCTTCATTTCATAAATATCAGACTTCAAACATTGCCATCGGCAACTGCGACCACAACCGAAGTAATTCGATTGTGCATGAAAATCTTTAGCGTAACTTTGTGCGGTTGTATATACTTGTTTAATTTTTATAAAAATGGAAAATCGTAAATAGGTTTTCAAATTCGGGGGGGGGGGAGCTAAACTTTTTCTGGGGGGGTCTAAGCCCCCTCCCCAGAGGCCTTCCTACGCTTATGGTTGCGGTAACGCTTACCGATGGCAAGGTATCTTAAAACCTCCTAACACCGTCTTCTAAATTGTAAGTCCATACGTGGTATATATTAAATTAACAAAAGACCGATTAAATACGTATATAATTCAGTTTGACAATATTTTGTATAGAAATTAAATTTTAACAAAATTTTGTATAGAAATAAAATTTTGACAAAATTTTCTATAGAAATAAAATTTTAAAAAATTTTCTATAGAAATAAAATTTTGGTAGATTATTTTTGGATCGAGTGGCAACCATGATTATGGATCGGCTATATATAACTATAGACCGATATGGACCAATTTTGGTATGGTTGTTAGCGGCCATATCTCCAAAAAGACAATGGCTCAATAATCACCATTTAGTAACCACATTTGGTTCACCACCTTGTTATGTACTGTATGATTAAATTAGCACGTAACAAATTCTCAAAATAATGGGTGATGTCTATTCCATATAAAACACTAACTTTTATATTTTCAATTGAATTTTCACAAAGCATAATCGTACCCCCATTTTTTAAGGATAAAGATAAAAATAGAAAAGAAAAACTTTTATATTTTCCGCACACTTTCCTCTTAAAAAAAACCCAAAAATGTCTTTAAGTTTTAGTTCTTTAGAAGGAAACAATAGCTTCAATATCCGGTATAATCTTCTAAGACCATAATAATGATATACCAACCGTCGTCAAGGCATTTATCAAAATCCCATTTTTCCATTCCAATACAATACGCCCCATTTGTGTGTGTGTGTGTGTGTGTGTTTTTTTTTTGTATTGACACTTACCTCGGTATTGTGGAATAGCCCACAGCGATTTGAATGGCCACAAATGTTCCAACGATAACATAGGATACCAATACCAAAAAAATTTCATTCACGGCCGGCTTGGAGAGGATACACAACAGGACTGCAAACAAAGAATAAAAGGAATGGAATAATGACGGTAGAGTTAATAAGCAAGCGTTAAGTTGAGCACAAATCTGATAATAGAGTACGATGTGAACTGAATGTACATCGTAACATTGATATTCGTAAGTATGATATTATACTATGACATTCTTTATTATGCTAATGGCATTGAATGATAATACGATATGAAAGAAAACGGGGTAAGATTATTAACTTTCATAAAACATTTAACGTCCTAAATAAAGACATTTTGATCTGCGGCCAAAATGTTTATCACCCAGGTCTTCAATACTGTCTTTAGAACTTTTGAGGGTGTACATTTTCACCTGACCTCTTTGGCAAGTAAATCTGATCATGTTGTTTTCCATAAATTGTTCTTGTCATTGAGCTTAACATGGAATAGGGCAGCATTCAGTGATAAGAGAGAGAGGGAGAGAGAGATAAGGCTCGAATTCCATCACGGGTAACTTTATTTCTGAATGCAACAGATCAATGTGCATTTGGAAGCTTGTAAAAAATTAAATGAACTGTCGCTGAAATAAATCTGTCAGATGAGCGGTTTAGAATTCATAGCAACTTGAAACTTAGTGTAATACATATTAGGGAGCGGTATCTACGCCAATCTTAAGTAAGATCGGTTACTAAATTGGGGTATTATGGCCATATTTCGGGAAATCGGGCGATGCTTATGTATTTCGTTGTTGAACCGATTTGGACGACACGAGTATTGAACAACAAAGGAATACTATGCGTCAGATAAATGCAATGTTTTTCGTAATCGAGCAATATATAGAAGATGAGTAATGAGCTATAGGAAAAGTAAAAACAACAAGTATATAAGGCCGTAAGTTCGGCCAGGCCGAAGCTTATATACCCTCCACCATGGATTGCGTAGAAACTTCTGCTGAAGACTGTCATCCACAATCGAATTACTTGGGTTGCGGTAACACTTGCCGATGGCAAGGTATCTTAAAGCTTCCTAACACCGTAATATATACGATATAGTCCATACGTGGTATATTTTAAACCAAAAAGGCCGATTAAATACTTATATAATTAAGTTTAAAGTATAGAAATAAAGTATAGAATAACATTTTGACTAAATAAAATGTTGACAACATTTTCTATAGAAGTAAAATTTGGAAAAAAATTTTCTATAGAAATAAAATTTGGAAAAAAATTTCTATAGAAATAAAATTCTGAAAAAATTTTCTATAGAAATAAAATTTTGACAAAATTTTCTATAGAAATAAAATTTTGACAAAATGTTCTAAAGATATAAAATTTTGACAAAATTTTCTATAGAAATAAAATTGTGTCAAAATTTTCTATACAAATAACATTTTGACAATGTTTTCTATAAAAATAAAAATTTTGTGGATTATTTTTGGAACGAGCGGCAACCATGGTTATAAACCGATAAGGACCAATTTTTGTGTGATTGGGGATCGCCTATATATAACTATAGACCGATATGGACCAATTTTGGCATGGTTATTAGCGGTCTTATACTAACACCACGTTGCAAATTTCAACCGGATCGGATGAATTTTGCTCTTCTAAGAGGCTCCGGAGATCAAATCTGGGGAACGGTTTATATGGGGGCTATATATAATTATGGATCGATATGGACCAATTCTTGCGTGTTTGTTGGAGACCACATTCTAACACAATGTTCCAAATTTCAACCGGATCGGATGACTTTTGCTCCTCTAAGAGACTCCGGAGTTCAAATCTGGGGATCGGTTTATATGGGGTTAGGTTAGGTTAGGTTAGGTTAAAGTGGCAGCCCGATTAAGATTCAGGCTCACTTAGACTATTCAGTCCATTGTGATACCACATTAACTAAAAGTACCTATTACATATGGGCACTTCTAGTTTTAACCGCTGAACCTTCTTGATTATTTTTCTTTGTTGAACCAACCAGATTGTTCCAAAAACAGTAGCAGACTGCTTAAGTTAACGTTTTCCAGATCCGCCAGTAATCTGAAGCTATATGCTCCTAAAAGTTGCTTGCGCTTTACACAAAATGCAGGACACTCACACAAGAGGTGTTTAATTGATTCTTTTTCCTCCGCATCATGACAGCTCATACAATAGTCATTATACTTCGCGCCAATAGTTTTTGCAAAATCGCCTATCAGGCAGCGACCCGTTATAGCAGATATCAGGAGTGATATCTGACGTCTCGAGAACATTAGCATATCTAGTGTGCGGTTTAAGTTGAAATGGGGCCATATTTGCTTGGTGTCGTTACAACCCTTGCAATTCTCCCATCGAACATTTGCCATCATAACAGCCTTCTCACGCAGCATGAGCTTGCAGGTAGCTAGGGGCATACCAACAAATTCTAGTTCCCCTGGAATATGTAAGGTAGTCCCTAGCCTTGCCAACTCATCCGCTTCGCAGTTCCCCGGTATGTTCCTATGGCCAGGCACCCATATTAGGTGAATATTGTACTGCTCAGCCATCTCATTGAGAGATTTGCGGCAGTCGATGGCCGTTTTCGAGTTGAGGAACACAGAGTCCAAGGATTTTATTGCAGGTTGACTGTCTGAGTATATATTAATGCCCACATTTTTTGGAACATTACTTCTCAGCCAATTCGCCACCTCTCTTATTGCTAATATTTCAGCCTGAAAAACACTACAGTGATTAGGTAATCTTTTCGCTATTCGAAGTTCCAGATCATTAGAATATACTCCGAACCCCACTTGTCCATCCAATTTGGAGCCATCAGTGTAGAAATCTATATATTCTTTATTCCCCGGGGTCTGTGTGCACCACGCCTCACTGTTGGGGATTAGAGTCTCAAACTTTTTGTCGAAAAGTGGACTCGCCAAAGTGTAATCCACTACGTTAGGCACATCTGGCATTGTTTTGAGGACAGAACTGTGACCGTAACCTTTTTCCGACCACAGCGATAGTTCGCGCAACCGCACAGCCGTTGTTGCAGCTGACTGTTTGGCCAAAATGTCTAAAGGCAATAGATGCAGCACGACATTAAGGGAATTTGTTCCTGTCTTGCTGAATGCGCCTGAAATACACAAACACGCCATACGCTGAACTTTATCTAAACAAGTCGGTTTCTGAAGTGCCGGCCACCAGACTACAACACCATATAGCATTATAGGTCTAACCACTGCCGTGTATAGCCAATGCACAATTTTTGGTTTCAGTCCCCACTTTTTTCCTATTGCCTTTTTGCACGAGTACAAAGCTACAGTTGCCTTTCTCGCCCTTTCTTCAATATTAAGCTTAAAGTTCAGCTTCCTGTCCAAAATAACGCCAAGGTATTTTGCACATTCACCAAAGGGAATTTCAATACCCCCTAAGGAAATAGGCCTAACCGTGGGAGTTTTGCGATCGTTGCAGTACATGACTAATTCTGTCTTTGCAGGATTTACCCCAAGACCATTGTCTTTCGCCCATTTCTCAGTCATCCGGAGGGCCCTCTGAATAATATCTCTGATTGTGGATGGGAATTTTCCCCTGACTGCCAGAGCCACATCATCTGCGTATGCCACCACTTTTATCCTTTCTTTTTCTAGAGTAACCAGAAGGCTATTTATAGCAACATTCCAAAGAAGAGGTGATAGGACTCCTCCTTGGGGAGTGCCTCTGTTCACATACCTTTGTATGTTTGCTTGTCCTAGTGTGGCTGAAATACGTCTCTTCATTAGCAGTTCGTCTAACAGCCTGAGTATACATGGATCAACATTCAGAGTTGTCAGTCCATTTAATATCGAGCTCGGATGGACATTATTGAACGCCCCTTCGATGTCTAGAAACGCCACGATTGTGTATTCTTTGACAGATAGTGAGCTTTCAATAAAGCTGACTAGTTCATGTAGTGCGGTCTCAGTAGACCTGCCCTTCGAGTATGCATGCTGTCGTTTCGAGAACAAACTTGAATCGATGCTAGTTCTAAGATAAATATCTATCATCCTCTCCAGAGTCTTAAGTAGGAATGAGGATAAGCTGATTGGTCGGAAATCCTTCGCCCTCGAGTGAGAGGCTTTTCCCGCTTTAGGTATGAAAACGACTTTTGTTTCCCTCCACTTTCCTGGGATATATGATAAGTTGATACATCCTTTATATATCACCGACAACCAGGGGATAATTTTGTCAGTTACAGCTTGTAACTCCGCCGGAGTAATTCCATCAGGTCCAGGGGATTTGAATGGTCCAAATCTATTTAGCGCCCATCTTATTCTAGTTTCCGATACAATTTCCTCGACAGGAAACGACCGCTGAGCAACTGTGGCACCGCCAGTACATGGTTCAACCGTCTGATTTCCAGGAAAATGTGTGTCCAATAGTACCTCCAGCGTCTCCTTACTGGACGTTGTCCAATTGCCCTCCGATGTTTTAATGAAACCTGGAGCGGAGTTGGTGGATGCTAGAACCTTCCGTAGTCTGGAAGCCTCGGACGTATTCTCAATACTGCTGCAGTAAGCATTCCAAGAGTTATGCTGAGCCTTTCTCAGTTCTCGCTTGTATCCTCTCAGATTCTTCTTGTAAGCGTCCCAGTCCTCAGGGGCTCTGGTGGACTTTGCCTTGTTAAAGAGCTTCCTGCAGGATTTCCTCATATTACTTAATTCCGTAGACCACCATGGTGGTCGATGTTTCCCCCTTGGCTTTCCTCTAGGGCATGCAGCTTTCAGTGAGATGTTGAAGGCCTTAGTAATCCGCTCCACTGCGTGTTCGATATCTTGCACATTTCTCATATTTGTCTCTGTTATTTCCGGTATCATCATATTGAACGATTCCCTATACCTATTCCAGTCAGCTTTACTAACATTTGGCGGAAATATGATCTTGGTGATATGAACATCAAATTTGAAACTGATGTAGCGATGATCTGAGAAGCTGTGTTCACTTAAAACCTGCCACTCAGATATCATTTCATTTAGTTCTTGCGAGGCCAAGGTGATGTCCAAAACCTCTTGCCTGTTTTTAGTGACAAAGGTTGGGACATCTCCCTTGTTGCAAACTACCAGATTAGTACGCAAAATAAACTCTATTAGCGACTCTCCCCTTGTATTAGTATCACTACTTCCCCATATACTATGATGTGCATTCGCATCGCATCCCATAATGAGTTTCGCCTTTGTTTTCAGTGACTCCTCCACTAAGGTCTTAACGGCATATGGAGGCATCTCCCTGTCATGTCCCATGTAGACCGAAGATACCCAATATTTGCATTTGGCTATTTCTAAACTGGCAACGACAGTGTCTGTATTGCACATTGAAGGAAGCAGAAACAAGTTGAGCTCGTTTTTAGCAATTATACAGGCTCGATTTACATCATTACCACTATACTGCAATAGTTTGAACCCCGGAGTACTTAATTCACATATTTTGTTTTTGTAAACATATGGTTCTTGAATAAGAACTATATCTATGTCCCCTTTCATCAGGAGAACTTTTAAGGCAGCACATGCAGCCTTACAATGATGAAGATTTATCTGGAGGATCCGTAGGACCATCGAGATTTTCAACAACCGTCACATCAGCCGCTTCGATCGAGTCATCAAGAATGTCCTCTTCAGAGATATCGGTGACTCTCGCAATAACCATAGGTTCGACTTTGGTGAGTTCTGAGGCAATAGAAGCCTCCTCACGCATACGGTATCTATCCATGTCTTCAACTTTGGTATCTCCCTCGACTTCGCAAGAGGATCCGCTTACTTCTGATTCAGACAGAGGCTTGTCCATTTCTGAATCCTTTAGCTGATCGTTTTTATACACCTTCATTTGGATATAATGAAAGCCATAACATACACGGCCCTGGGACTTTGCCAGATGTGGCAAAGACTGAGTGTTCAATATAAACACTGCATGCCGTCTTGGTCCATCCACTTCATCCAAACGGCCAACCTTCCAATCAGCTGTTGGAAGATCTGGATTGCATCGTTTCAGTCTATTTAAAATAGATTCAGGGTCAGAAGGGTTTGCAGGTATCCAGGCATGTGCTCTAGGTCTAGCCGGTATGTCTTTCTTCTCGACTAACTCTAGAGCAGCTCCTTCCCAAACTTCACCAATTAGTATCAGAGCAGCTTTAAAACATTCTATAGACCTCTGGTCCTCAAATGCGACTAGCTTAAATCGTCCTTGATACCAACCAGCCTCTTGGTGTCGAGGATCTGGGCCGGGAAACTTTTCCAGTACCTGTGAGTAGACGACAGATAGAGCATTCTCAATTTCCCCCCATTTTTGCTTTGGAACCATACCGTCCAATGCTCCTTTATTAATGATAGCCATCACAAGGCTATCTTTAGCAACTGAGGCAAACGATCTTTGATCCCTTTTGGAGGATGGCAGCTCATCCGGCGATCGTTCCCTTTTTCCAGTCTCAAGAATTCCTTGAGCCCATTTTAAGGAATCGCTTTGTTTAGCCGACAACGTGCTTGGGTCGACTGATCCTAACTTCTTTAGGATAAACAAAGCATTTCTGCGTTCCTTGAATCTCTTTCGTGAGGGATTACCTCCTTTTGATGTCGTTACCTTAGAAAAAGTTCGACTTGTCAGTGTGTCGCCACCTGTCGACCCGTCTACAGGTCGACTAATTGGGCCTAACTCTTGGTCATTGCCCAGATTTATAACTCCAGTCGATACCCGTCCACTGGGCCCTGAAGTTAGCAACCCAGTGGATGACTTGGAATTTCGCTGCATGGTGGCTTAATATCCCACCACACTTGAAATTCGTAGTAGGTACCTATTACTATGAGTTTATCCGCTATTGAAAAAACACGTCCGTTCCGTTCGACGGTTGAATAGGAATTTATATGGGGGCTATATATAATTATGGACCGATGTGGACCAATTTTTGCATGGTTGTTAGAGACCATATACTAACACCATGTACCAAATTTCAGCCGGATCGGATGAAATTTGGTTCTCTTAGAGGTTCCGCAAGCCAAATCGGGAGATCGGTTTATATGGGGGCTGTATGTAATTATGGACCGATATGGACCAATTTCTGCATTGTTGTTAGAGACCATATACTTACACCATGTACCAAATTTCAGCCGGATCGGATGAAATTTGCTTCTCTTAGAGCAATCGCAAGCCAAATTTGGGGGTCCGTTTATATGGGGGCTATACGTAAAAGTGGACCGATATGGACCAATTTTTGCATCGTTGTTAGAGACCATATACTAAAACCATGTACCAAATTTCAGCCGGATCGGATGAAATTTGCTTCTCTTAGAGCAATCGCAAGCCAAATTTGGGGGTCCGTTTATATGGGGGCTATACGTAAAAGTGGACCGATATGGCCCATATGCAATACCATACGACCTACATCAATAACAACTACTTGTGCCAAGCTTCAAGTCGATAGCTTGTTTCGTTCGGAAGTTAGCGTGATTTCAACAGACGGACGTCCGTCCGTCCGGGACATGCTCAGATCGACTCAGAATTTCACCACGACCAAGACCAAGAAACCTGATACATCGGGCTGCTACCTAACTTAACCTAACCTAACCATACCCTTCATCCTATGGTGGAGGGTACAAAAAGAAAAAAAACAGAAAAATTCATGCAAATGTTGAGCTCGATTGCGTCTGAAATGGTCCATCTGCTTAGTCCAATTTTGGCATACTCTTTCCAACATTTCGGCTGGTATCTCACGAATAAATGCTTCAATGTTGTCTTCCAATGCTCACTTGAAGTAAGATTTTCTGTATAGTCATGAGCTTTAACATAACTCTAAAAAAAATAGCCTATATGCGTTAAATCTCATGATCTATGAGAGCAATCAACCGCTCCTGAATATGAAATAAAATATTCACAGAACTCGCCTCTCTTCTGGACAAATATCCTCTGAATTATTATTCGATATTTTGTCGGGGAGGGCGATTTTGTTTAACTACAGTGAAAAAATTAAACTTCTGCGATTTACTTGAAATTTAAAATGGATGAAGAGTGAGGTTATGAAATTAATATGAGGTACATGATTTTTTAATAGTTGGACTGGTAGAGGGTCTCCCTCTTGCACAATTTTTTGGAAATTGGGCTTATGTCCGCCGATATCAAGTCTCTCGGAAACAGCTGAATCGTTTTTCTTGAAATTTTCGTAAAAACTGGGTACCTCAGTTGATATTTCACTCAGAGAAGGAGCAAAATGTTAATTTTGGACGGAGAACATGGAACATGTTTATCTTTTTTTCCAGAAAATTATGTATCTGATTTCGGCAATCATGTATACGTTTGCTGAGAAAACAACATTTTGGCGACATAGATGTTCCATGTTCACTGCCTAAAAATAACATTTTGCTCTTGAAACATGTTTGGGGTGATCATATTCCTTCTTTACGTGCTGATCGGGGAGGGTCGACGTTTTGAAAATTTGTCTTAAGTTCTCCGATTGGCTTCAAATTTTCAATGAAGATTCGTGGTGGCCCCTAGCCAAAGATCGGCTACTTTATTTTTGTATTTATGGTCAAGGAGGGGAACCTCCCCTTTGCCCGACTTTTTTAAATATATCAAAAAAGTAAAACTTTTCTGATTTAGTTTAAATTTACATAGGCCCCCCATGTTATGAAATTAACATGGGGTACATGATTTTTTTGATATTTGGTTGAGGAGGTGGGCCAACTCCGTGCCCGAGTTTTTAAAATTGGGCTTAAGTTCTCTGATTTGCATGAGCTTGAAAACGGCTGAGTCGATTTACCTGAGATTTTCAGAGAATGTAGTGCAAAAATATGGTACCTATTTCAGTCCTATCCCGTTGCTTCAAAATTTCAGGGTAGGTTGGGGTGTCGCCAACACAAAGATCCGCTATATTATTTCTCGATATTTGGTCAGGGAGGGGGGCCTCCACTTTAAAAATTGGGCTTAAGTTTATTATATATTTATATAAAAAATAATAGTTTTCGCATCCTTTACACTGAAAAAAACAATAAAGTCGTGAGGCCAAAGATTGCAAAAAACGCGTTCAAAAATAGGAAACTTTTATTACTTGAACCATAGCATAATTTTCACTTGAAGTTGAGTCAGAGTTTGGAAATTAAACTTGTCATTAATACATATTTAGAGGACACTGATAGCACATGAAGAAAAACGAAGAAAAAAACGCTTAAAATAAAATTGGTACACAAAACTCAAATTATAGAGAGTTTTGTCTTAAATGTATCCATCATTAGTGTAACGACAAAATCTTTGGAACCGGGCGTGTTTTTTTTTTTCAGTGTATAAAACGAAAAGACAAGTTTCCGATTTGTTTGAATTATAAACGACAGCCTACTGGAGACCATGGCATTAAAAAGAAATTGTGGGTTTTTGTCAGTACCCTTACTACCCCAGGTCATACCTTTTTAAATAGTTCTCCGATTTTTTTATACCCTCCACCATAGGATGGGGGTATATTAACTATGTCATTCCGTTTGAAACACATCGAAATATTGCTCTAAGACCCCATAAAGTATATACATTCTGGGTCGTGGTGAAATTCTGAGTGGATCTGAGCATGTCCGTCCGTCCGTCCGTCTGTTGAAATCACGCTAACTTCCGAACGAAACAAGCTATCGACTTGAAACTTGGCACAAGTAGTTGTTATCGATGTAGGTCAGATGGTATTGCAAATGGTACATGGTGTCAGCATACGATCTCTAACAACCATGCGTAGCCTCTAAGAGAAGCAAACTTCATCCGATCCGACTGAAATTTGGTACATGGTGTCAGCATATTATCTCCAACAACCATGCAAAAATTGGTCCACATTGGTCCATAATTATATATAGTCCCCATATAAACCGGTCCCCAGATTTGGCTTGCGGATCCTCTAAGAAAAGCACATTTCATCCGATCCGGCTGAAATTTGGTACTTGGTGGTAGTATAAGATATTTAACAACCATGCCAAAAGTGGTCCATATCAGTCCATATTCACATATAGCCCCCATATAAACCGATCCCGAGATTTGGTTTTGGAGCCTCTTGGAGGAGCCAATTTCCTCCGAGTCAGTTGAAATTTGGTACATTGTGTTAGTATAGGGCCGATAACAACCATGCCTAACTAAGTCCATATCGGTCTATAATTATATATATCCCTCAGATAAATCGATCCCCAATCACACAAAATTTGGCCCATATCAAGTTCATAATTGTATATAGCCCCCATATAAACGACCCCCATATTTCAATTCTGGCTCTCTACGTACCGTGCAAAAGTCCATATCGATTCGTAATTATTTGTAGACGTACCTATACATACCTTTTTTCTAATATATACCACGTATGGACTAACTCACAATTTAGAAAACGATGTTAAGAAGTTTTAAGATACCACAACCCAAGTAATTCGATTGTGGATGACAGTCTTTCGTAGAAGTTTCTACGCAATCCATGGTGGCGGGTACATAAGATTCGGCCTGGCCGATCTTACGGCCGTATATACTTGTTTTTATACCCTAAACCACATAGTGGTCAGGGTATAATAACTTTGATCGACCAAAAAATGTGCTTACCAGAAATATTGATTTTAGACCCCATAAAATAAATAGCGATCGACTCAGAATCACCTTCTAGCGCTTGGTGTCCGTCCGTCTGTCTGTCCATGTATATGTTGTTCACAGGATACCGGTAGCAGTTATTAACCAATTTCGATGAAATTTGGCACAAGGACGAACGCTAATGAATTTGGAAGAAATCGGATCAAATTTAGATATAGCTCCCATATATATGTAATGCCCGATTTCGACAAATGGGGTCACGTTGCGTCTTTTTTCTGACCGATTCTCTTCAAATTTGGCAGAAGGTAATATAATTCACCTCCCTGCAAGTGTACTAAATTTCATCGAAATCGGTTCAGATTTCGATATAGCTCCCATATAAAGGGTGATTCTTTTGAGGTTAGGATTTTCATGCATTAGTATTTGACAGATCACGTGGGATTTCAGACATGGTGTCAAAGAGAAAGATGCTCAGTATGCTTTGACATTTCATCATGAATAGACTTACTAACGAGCCACAACGTCGAATTTTCAGTGAATGGGCCCTAGAAAAGTTGGCAGAAAATCCGCTTTTTTATCGACAAATTTTGTTCAGCGATGAGGCTCATTTCTGGTTGAATGGCTACGTAAATAAGCAAAATTGCCGCATTTGGAGTGAAGAGCAACCAGAAGCAGTTCAAGAACTGCCCATGCATCCCGAAAAATGCACTGTTTGGTGTGGTTTGTACGCTGGTGGAATCATTGGACCGTATTTTTTCAAAGATGCTGTTGGACGCAACGTTACGGTGAATGGCGATCGCTATCGTTCGATGCTAACAAACTTTTTGTTGCCAAAAATGGAAGAACTGAACTTGGTTGACATGTGGTTTCAACAAGATGGCGCTACATGCCACACAGCTCGCGATTCTATGGCCATTTTGAAAATATCCGGTCGCAATTATTAACCGATTTTGATAAAATTTGGTATGTGGCGTTTTTTTTGGTATGAGGACGAACGCTATTGAATTTGGAAAAAATCGGACAAAATTTAGATATACCTCCCATATATATCTATCGCCCGATTTCGATAAATGGGGTCAGATTGCGTTCAATTACTAACCGATCGGCGTCAAATTTGCCACAAAATAATCCAATTCCCTTTAAGTGTGCCAAATTTCATCGAAATCGGTTCAGAATTAGATATAGCCCCCATATATATGTATCGGCCGATTTTGCCAAATTTGGCCATAAGTCCCTTATTTATAAACCGATCTTACTCCAAATAGGCCAAACCTAATCTTCTATAGTACTGACTATATGTGCCAAATATCATCGAAATCGGTTCAGATTTAGCTATAGCTCCCATATATATGTATCGCCCGATATTGACAAATTTGGCCATAAACCCCTTATTTATGAACCGATCTTACTCAAATTTGGTTTACTCTAATCTTCTATAGTACCGACAATATTTGCAAAATATCATCCAAATCGGTTCAGATTTAGATATAGCTCCCATATATATGTAGCGCCCGATTTTGAAAATTTTTACCTTTATAACCTTATTTTTGACCATAGTGGCCTCATTTATTAACCGATCATACTCAAATTTAGCACAGGATAATCTCCTGTAATATCAACCCAACCAAATTTAATCCAAATCGGTTCAGTTTTAGATATAGCTCCCATATATATGTATCGCCAGTTTTTCAAAAATTTACCCCTTATAACTTTATTTCTGACCATAATAGCCTTATATAGTAGCCGATCTTAGTCAAATTTAGCACACAGTAACCTTCTGTTGTATCAACCAAACCTAGAAAATTTCATCCATATCGGTTCAGATTTAGATGTAGCTCCCATATATATGCAACGTTCGATTTTCCCAAATTTGGCCATAATATTCTTATTTATTGACCAATGGTATTCAAAATTCAAATTTTGAAATATTAGCCGATCGTAGTTAGACTTATATGTAGCTCTCACAGAAATATATTTCCCAAGTTTCACAAATTTGGATTCATCACCCACACTAATTGACCGATTTCCCCTTTTTTATACCCTTCACCACTACTGTGGTACAGGGTATAATAAGTTTGTGCATTTGTATGTAACGCCAAGAAATAGTGGTCATAGACCCATCTTTTAGTATACCGATCGGCTTAGAATTAAATTCTGAGTCGATTTAGCGATATCCGTCTGTCTGTCTGTCCGTCTGTCTGTATATGTAATTTTGTGCACAAAGTACAGGTCGCAGTTTAAGTCCGATCGTCCTCAAATTTGACATAACGTCCTTCTTCGGGTAGAAGACAATCGCTATTGATTTTGGAAAAAATCGGTTCAGATTTAGATATAGCTGCCATATATAGTTATCACCGATTTGATCATAATTCATGTATTTATGAACCGACGTTCTTCAAATTTTGTACATCTGAAAGTTTTGTCAGTCCCGTTAAAACTGCCAAATATCAGCTAAATCGGTTGAGATTTATATATAGCTCCCATATATATCTTTCGTCCGATTTGGACTTATATGGCCCCAAAAGCGAGAGTTTTGTCCTGATTTGCTTCAAATTTTGCACAACGAGTACGTTTAATAGTATCGTTAATTGTGCCAAATTTAGTTGAAATCGGTTCAGATTTAGATATAGCTCCCCTATATAACTTTCGTCCGATTTTGATTTATATGACTTCAAAAGCTAGAGTTTTACCCTGATTTGATTAAAATTTTGTACAAGGAGTACGTTTAATAGTATCGTTAATTGTGCCAAATTTAGTTGAAATCGGTTCAGATTTAGATATAGCTCCCATATATATCTTTCGACCGATTTGGACTTATATGGCCCCAAAAGCCAGAGTTTGCCCTGATTTGCTTCAAATTTTGCACAACAAGAACGTTTAATAGTATCGTTAAGTGTGCTTAATTTGGTTAAAATCGGTTCCGATTTAGATATAGCTCCCATATATATCTTTCGTCCGATTTGGATTTATATGGCCTCAAAAGCCAGAGTTTTGTCCTGAGTTGCTTGAATTTTTCCACAAGGAGTACGTTTTATAGTATCGTTAATTGTGCAAAATTTAGTTGAAGTCGGTTCAGATTTACATATAGCTCCCATATATATATCATTCGCCCGATTCGGACTAATATGCCCACAGAGGCAAACGTGCTACCGTGATTTACGTGAAATTTTGCAGAGGGAGTAGAATTGAACTTGAAACTTTGCACTGGCAGTAGAATTAAGGTTCTGCATATGCGTGTTTATTTTGGTTGAAATCGGTTCAGATTTTGATATAGCTCCCATATATATCTTAAGCCCGATTTTCCGTCATATGAGTTGTCAAAGTTGTAATCCGATTTACGTGAAATGTTGCACAGGGAGTAAGTTCAACATAGTAACTATGCACGTGAAATTGTGATTGCAATCGGTTCAGATTTCAATATAGATTCCATATATATGTTTTTCCTATTTAGGCAAAACTGGCCGAAATGCCTACATTTTCCTTATCAAATCGCCACTGCTAAGTCGAAAACTTATCAAAATGACTCAAATTTTCCTATTACTCTATTACATATCTATCGACCGATAAATCATAAATACACTTTTGTGAAGTTGCCTCAAAATTTGTTCATATTTAAATGTTTCCTATATTTTTATACCCTGCTCCACACTGTGGAACAGGGTATTATAAGTTAGTACATATGTTTGCAACACCCAGAAGGAGACGAGATAGACACATGGTGTCTTTGGCAAAAATGCTGAGGGTGGGCTCCTGAGTCAATATAGCGATATCCGTCTGTCCGTCTGTCCGTGAACACATTTTGTAATCAAAGTCTAGGTCGCAGTTTTAGTCCAATCGACTTCAAATTTGGCACAGGTATGTGTTTTGGCTCAGAATAGATCCCTATTGATCGGTTCAGATTTAGATATAGCTCCCATAGATATATTTCGCCCGATATGGACTTATTTGGCCCCAGAAGCCAGAGTTTTACCCTAATTTGCCTAAAATTTTGCACAAGAAGAACAATTAGCACTATAGTTAAGTGTGCCAAATTTGATTGAAATCTGTTCAGATTTAGATATAGCTCCCATATATATTTAGATTTAGATATATCTCCCATATATAGCTTTCGCCCGATTTGCACTCATATGACCACAGAGGCCAATTTTTTGCTCCGATTTAGTTGAAATTTTGCACAGGGAGTAGAATTAGCATTGTAGCTATGCGTGCCAAATTTGGTTGAAATCGGTTAAGATTTAGATATATCTCCCATATATAGCTTTTGCACGATTTACACTCATATGACCACAGAGGCCAATTTTTAACTCCGATTTAGTTGAAATTTTGCACAGGGAGTAGAATTAGCATTGTTGCAATGCGTGCCAAATTTGGTTGAAATCGGTTCAGATTTAGATATAGCTTTCGCCCGATTTACACTCATATGACCACAGAGGCCAATTTTTAACTCTGATTTAGTTGAAATTTTGCACAGGGAGTAAAATTAGCATTGTTGCTATGCGTGCCAAATTTGGTTGAAATCGGTTCAGGTTTAGATATAGCTCCCATATATATGTTTTTCTGATTTCGACAAAAATGGTCAAAATACCAACATTTTCCTTTTAAAATCGCCACTGCTTAGTCGAAAAGTTGTAAAAATTACTCTAATTTTCCTAAACTTCTAATACATATATATCGAGCGATAAATCATAAATAAACTTTTGCGAAGTTTCCTTAAGATTGCTTCAGATTTAAATGTTTCCCATATTTTTTTTTTACTAACATTGTGTTCCACCCTAGTCTATTAGCCGACTTAAATTTTGAGTCTATTGATTTTGTAAAAGTCTATCAAATTCTGTCTAAATCGAGTGATATTTAAATGTATGTATTTGGGACAAACCTTTATATATAGCACCTAACACATTTGACAGATGTGATATGGTATCGAAAATTTAGATCTATAAAGTGGTGCAGGGTATAATATAGTCGGCCCCGCCCGACTTTAGACTTTCCTTACTTGTTTTTTTACTAACATTGTGTTTCACCTCAGCGCATTAGCCGACTTAAATGTAAAATCTATAATTATTGCAGAACTCTGTACAGATCTGCTCAGATATACAGAATATATGTATACAGAATACAGAATATATGGATTCATATAGCATCCAACACATTGGTGAAGGGTATAATATAGTCGGCCCCGCCCGACTTTCTACTTCACTTACTTGTTTTAATAATGGACTCAATATTAGTGGCATACTAACTCTATACGTGCAAAATCAACTAAAGCTCCGAATATCAGACATTTCTGCTCAGATTGTGACAATTCTCAAATTAACATGTACCCCTTTATTTTCTTAAATATGTTAAATTCATTGCTTCTGCGCCAAGGCTGCACCCCTTCCGGATCGAAAAAGAACATTTTCATTACTATTTTGGAGACGTTCTGTTTGCTGGGATAGGGTTGACTTAGTTAACCAAAAATTTCCCTTACATATTCGATATTTTTCAACAAATTGTCTCTCAGTTAACAAAAAAAAAAAAAAAGAAATCAGGAAGACGCAGCGAAGCGGGCCGGGTTCTGCTAGTTGATTAAATTGATTAATTCTATAATTTCTATGATTGACAACATTTCAATTAAATATTAATTGTTTCAGTTAATTTCGTGCTTGAGGACAAACAATATTTTTTCTTCGCTATGGTTCTTAAAGGACTTCTCACTGATTTCGAATTTTAAGTAATTTTGCTTTATCAGAAAACCTTTTTCAATTTCTGTCTTTTGTTTATTTCAGAAGAAAGAAAACCTATCACACAGAGATGAAAAGAATGAAGTATGCCCACTTACCAGAATATATGAGTACACAAATGGTCATGACAATCAGCAGCACCCACATTTTTTCATCGATCTCACTAATAACCGCTAAAACGAAGTCTACGTAATTGTGGTCGGCAGTTGGCGTATGAATAACATCATGGTAACTTTGAGGGGTTGTCGAGGATGAGTTTAGGGATTTCCCCCCTTGAAGGGCGTCAGTATTACTGTGATACAGTGGCATTTCGGCCATAATACGAGCCACAAAGTCTCTGTTGTTGCTGTCCTCATCACTATGCAAGGCCATGGGACCTCCAATACTGGATATAGGGTAGGTGGAGAAATCCTCGAAATAAGCAACATCCTTATTATCATCATGTATGGTAATGTCAAGATTATTGTCGTCTCGTTTGATTTGGTCCTGCTGTCTCGTCAATGATGATACCAATGGTCTATCTAAGTCTTTTGGGGCAATAAGGTCTCCGGGGATATCCATGTTCTGCTGTTTGACAGCATATTCCTGTTGTCTATGCCGCATATGCTGCTGCCAATTGCCATCGATGTGAGTGTGATTGTTATGCTCGTGGTTATGTTTATGTGGATGTTGACGTTGGAAAATCTTCACATTCACTGTATCTCCATTATCGCTGTCGCCATTCGTAACTTGATTGAATTGTTTTTCCGCAGCCGAGCCACTTTCATACTTTTTATATCTTTTGTGTCGTCGACTTCTGATATCTCCTGCTGATGGCTTTGAATTTTGATGTTCATGATGTTTGTTAGTTCGATACGTTATCGATGAATCGTTGGCAATGGCGTCATCGTCGTTCTTCTTGACAAAACTATTTTCAAAGCTTTGTTGCTGGTCACCTGTCAACCGCTTCATGAGAGCATTTGAATTCCACTTGGCAGCACCATTCACTACTTGTGGTTTGGTGTTAGTCCTTGAGTGTTGTTCCTCTTTTCTTGTGAAATATTTGTGTAACCCAGAGGTGGAATTTCTATTGTTTGTGATCAATGGATTGTTTGGCACTTCAATGTGATAAAAGTTATTCTCCTCTGTAGAAGCTTGACTGTCCACATGTTGCATGGTTTTGGAAACATAGTCTGCTATATGGTGCATACCATGAATATCGTGATAGGGTTTCTTGATATTTCTATGATGGTGTTTTGCTGTCTTTGTTTCCGTTTCCATTGGAATGTATCCTTTCAACCTTGGGAAGAAAAGAAAATAAGAAATTACGATTGATTTTAAAGCGCTTTCTAATTGAAGTTTGGGCAAATAAGAACCTATTATTATTATTATTTCAGATGAAATCATGCTAACTGCTGAACGAAACAAGGTTTTTAAAGAGCCATATTGAGCCACTTATGAACTATGAACTTATGAGCCGCTATATGAAGCGATCCCTTAATTTTACTTCTGAAGCTTCAATGAAGCAAGCGGTTGAAACATGGTCAGAGAATGAAGCCGACCCATTTTTTTCAGCGGTGGCTGACACTAAAAGTTTGCCTTCGGCAGCGGCGGACAATTATCCATTAATGTTCAAATATAATCATAGCGGTAGGCGAATACTTGTTTACGTGTATTTCTTATGAAAAGCTCAAAATCCGCGACGGCTGTCGCCAAATTAAAATCTATTCTTGGCGAAAAATGACATGGTATTGCCATCGTTGACCAAGTTTTTTTTTTAACTCACCACTAAGCATTGTTGTTGCTTAGTCACGTGGAAATTTTTTTCTTGAAATAACCAACAAATAACAAAACATTACATGTTTTAATTCAACTCATTTATTAAATATTGGAAAGACCATCAAAAACACTCGGAAACAAGAAACTTGGAAATTTTCGCCGACAAACTTATTATATTTGTCGTTGCGGCGAAAATGTTTCATCTACCGTAATGGTTATATTTACACACTTATAAAGGGTGATTTGTTAAGAGCTTGATAACTTTTTAAAAAAAAAAAACGCATAAAATTTGCAAAATCTCATCGGTTCTTTATTTGAAACGTTAGATTGGTCCATGACATTTACTTTTTGAAGATAATTTCATTTAAATGTTGACCGCGGCTGCGTCTTAGGTGGTCCATTCGGAAAGTCCAATTTTGGGCAACTTTTTCGAGCATTTCGGCCGGAATAGCCCGAATTTCTTCGGAAATGTTGTCTTCCAAAGCTGGAATAGTTGCTGGCTTATTTCTGTAGACTTTAGACTTGACGTAGCCCCACAAAAAATAGTCTAAAGGCGTCAAATCGCATGATCTTGGTGGCCAACTTACCGGTCCATTTCTTGAGATGAATTGTTCTCCGAAGTTTTCCCTCAAAATGGCCATAGAATCGCGAGCTGTGTGGCATGTAGCGCCATCCTGTTGAAACCACATGTCAACCAAGTTCAGTTCTTCCATTTTTGGCAACAAAAAGTTTGTTAGCATCGAACGATAGCGATCGCCATTCACCGTAACGTTGCGTCCAACAGCATCTTTGAAAAAATACGGTCCAATGATTCCACCAGCGTACAAACCACACCAAACAGTGCATTTTTCGGGATGCATGGGCAGTTCTTGAACGGCTTCTGGTTGCTCTTCACTCCAAATGCGGCAATTTTGCTTATTTACGTAGCCATTCAACCAGAAATGAGCCTCATCGCTGAACAAAATTTGTCGATAAAAAAGCGGATTTTCTGCCACTGATTTTGGTAATAAAATTCAATGATTTGCAAGCGTTGCTCGTTAGTAAGTCTATTCATGATGAAATGTCAAAGCATACTGAGCATCTTTCTCTTTGACACCATGTCTGAAATCCCACGTGATCTGTCAAATACTAATGCATGAAAATCCTAACCTCAAAAGAATCACCCTTTAAAATCAATTTGAAGTTATCCGAATGTAATGAATGAAGGTAGTTGTACAACCAATCTTAAAATCAAATATACATTTCAGGAAAATTTTCTGAGCTAAATTTTTACAAAAATTAATTTACCAACTTGAGACTGATGGATTGTGGGTGAAAGTTAAAAAAAAAAACAAGTATATACGGCCGTAAGTTCGGCCAGGCCGAATCTTATGTACCCTCCGCCATGGATTGCGTAGAAACTTCTACGAAAGACTGTCATCCACAATCGAACTACTTGGGTTGTGTTATCTTAAAACTTCTTAACATCGTTTTCTAAATTGTGAGTTAGTCCATACGTGGTATATATTAGACAAAACAGTTATGTATAGGTAAGTCTATAAATAATTACGAAACGACATGGACTTTTGCACGGTACGTAGAGAGCCAGAATTGAAATATGGGGGTCGCTTATATATAGAATTATGAACTTGATATGGACCAAATTTTGTGTGATTGGGGATCGATTTATCTGAGGGCTATACACGCAAAGAAAATTTCATTAAAAGTGAACCAACGAAAAATTTTCATTGATATAACGAAACATTTTCATTAATACAATGAAAATATTCGTTAATAAAGGGTGATACTGTCAAAATTTGGTCAATATAAACTTGACGTATTTCTTTCAATTTTGCATTTAAAAAACCTGAACACCCCTCATTTTGAAGGTGTGTGTGTGTAGAATGTTGCTCCTATATTGATTTTGGAATTCACTCTTCAGCTGTCAAATTGCCGTCCAAGCAAGAAGAGCAGCGTTTCAAAATTTTGCTCGCGCATCGCGAAAATCCGAGCTACTCGCACGCAAAGCTGGCAAAATCGCTAAAAGTTGCCAAATCAACCGTTAAAAATGTAATTAAAGGGTTTGGGAACGTTTCTCGATAGCCAGGAAGTCTGGAATCGGGGGAAATCGAAAACCGGAAGCCGCTGAGACGACAAAGAGAGTTGCCGGTAGTTTCAAGCGAAACCCTAACCTCTCTCTCCGAGATGCCGCAATTATGCTGGGTGTATCGTCTACAACCGTGCATCGAGCCAAAAAACGAGCCGGACTATCGACTTACAAGAAGGTAGTGACTCCAAATCGCGATGATAAACAATATACGACGGCCAAAGCGCGATCCCGGAGGCTGTACACGACGATGCTGACGAAGTTTGACTGCGTGGTAATGGACGACGAAACCTACGTCAAAGCCGACTAAAAGCAGCTTCGGGGACAGGAGTTTTATACGGCAAAAGGAAGGGGAAAGGTAGCAGATATTTTCAAGCACATAAAACTGTCAAAGTTCGCAAAGAAATATCTGGTTTGGCAAGCCATCTGTACCTGTGGCTTGAAAAGCAGCATTTTCATATCTTCTGGGACTGTCAACCAAGAAATTTTCGTGAAAGAGTGTTTGAATAAACGTCTGCTGCCTTTCCTGAAGAAACACGGTTGTTCCATACTGTTTTGGCCGGATTTGGCATCTTGCCATTACGGTAAAAAGGCCATGGAGTGGTACGCCGCCAACAACGTGCAGGTGGTTCCCAAGGACAAGAACCCTCCCAACACGCCAGAGCTCCGCCCAATTGAGAAATACTGGGCTATTGTCAAGCGGAACCTAAAGAAGATCAAAAAAACTGCTAAGGACGAGCAGCAGTTCAAGGCAAACTGGCTTTCTGCGGCGAAGAAGGTGGACAAGGTGGCTGTACAAAATCTGATGACAGGTTTCAAGCGTGAGGCCCGGCAATTCGGATTTGGAAAAGCGAAAGCCTATCTGAATATTTTTCCTGAATTTTATACTAATTGAGCTTGAAAAAGAAATTTAATTTGATTTTTTAAATAAACGATGTCACCGATATACATGCGTTTTCCCTTGACCAAATTTTGACCGTATCACCCTTTAGTACGAAACGTTACGTTGATTGAGAGAAAATTCGTTATAATAATGAAAAATTTCGTTGTATTAACGAATTTGTTTCGTTGGCTGACTTTTAACGACACATTTCGTTAATATAACGAAACTTTTTCTATTAGTGTATATAACTGATATGGACCTAGTTAGGCATGGTTGTTAACGGCACAATGTACAAAATTTCAAATGACTCGGATGAAATTTGCTACTCCAAGAGGCTCCAAAACCAAATCTCGGGATCGGTTTATATGGGGGCTATATATTATTATGGACTGATATGGACCACTTTTGGCATGATTGTTAAATATCATATACTAGCACCACGTACCAAATTTCAACCAGATCGGATGAATTTTGCTCTTCCAAGGGGCTCCGGAGGTCAAATCTGGGGATCTGTTTATGTGGGGCTATATATAATTATTGACCGGGTGTTTGAGGCCATATATTAACACCATGTACCAAATTTCAGCCGGATCGGATGAAATATGCTTCTCTTAGAGCGATTGCAAGCCAAATTTGGGGGTCCGTTTATATGGGGGCTATACGTAAATGTGGTCCGATATGGCCCATTTGCAATACCATCTGACCTACATCAATAACAACTACTTGTGCCAAGTTTCAAGTTTATAGCTTGTTTGGTTCGGAAGTTAGCGTGATTTCAACGGACGGACGGACGGACATGCTCTGATCGACTCAGAATTTCACCACGACCCAGAATTTATACTTTATGGGGTCTTAGAGCAATATTTCGACGTGTTACTAACGGAATGACAAATTTAATATACCCCTATCCTATGGTGGAGGTGACAAAAATGTCCCATTATTCCATGGATATGGTTTCACTGATCCACTTACTGGATGAATTTTCTTCAATGTGGTATGTTTTTCTGTAAATGGGTATGTTTTTCTGTAACGTTTGTAATAAAACCAATGATATTTTTTTAATATTCTTCCTGCTTACACACACAAAGAAAATTTCATTAAAATTGAGCCAACGAAATTTTTTATTGATACAAAGAAACATTTTCATTAAGACAATGAAAATATTCGTAAGTAGTACGAAACGTTTCGTTGACTAACAGAAAATTCGTTACAATAACGAAAAATTTCATTATATCAATGAATTTGTGACATCGGCTCAATTCTAATGACACATTTCATAAATATAACGAAACTTTTTCTACCAGTGCAGGTAATTAAGCTGACATCCTACACACAGAGAAAATTTCATTAAAATTGAGCCAACGAAAATTGTTCATTGATACAACGAAACATTTTCATTAAGACAATGAAAATGTTCGTTAATACTACGAAACGTTTCGTTGACTAACAGAAAATTCGTTATAATAACGAAAAATTTCGTTATATTAATGAATTTGTTGCATTGGCTCAATTTTAATGACACATTTCATTAATATAGCGAAACTTTTTCTACCAGTGTAGGAAAATGTTCTTGAAACGGTAAGTTAAATATCAAACGTACGATGGACTGGAAGGATTTTCTTCAGTGTGGTATTTTTTTATAAACCATATTACGTCCGTTTGTAATAAAACCACAATTTCAAAATATTTTTTATTTACAGGTACACTGGTAGAAAAATAGTTCGTACTATTAACGAACGGGCTTCGTTGATTATATTTCGTTAATATTACGAAATTTTTCGTTATAAGAACGAAAGTGATCGTTAATACAACGAAATCAATCGTTAAAAGACAATTTTGTGTTTTGATTTTTCGTTATATTAATGAAACACGTTTCGTTAATATTACGAATATTGACTTTGTAATTTTTTCAAGAACTAGAATAAAAAAAATTTCCAAGATAAAATTATTACAATCATTTGCACATAGAGAGTAACTTTTGGAAACTTTTAGCCCATAAAACAGTCGTTTTATATACTTCGAAAATGGAATTGAAAATTTCATGTATAAAACGAAAGCGATCGTTAATATAATGATATGGATCGTTAAAAAATAAATTTTAAATTGTTGTATTTCGTCATATTAATGAAATATGTTCATTAATAATACCAGTGGGAGTTTGACTATTTCTGCCTTTGCGTTCTCTCTCCCTAAAACGTCTCTCCATACTCTCTCTAATACGTCTGTAGCGTCTATGTAATTTGTACATACACATCTAAGCATGGCAATAAGCACATGTTTGCGTGTGCGTCTTGAAAAACAAACGGTAAAAAGCTCAACAGAAAACTTGTCTGATGGGCAAACCTTAACAACATTTACGTTCTTTTCGCTGAAGAGTGCACAGGCTCATTACAGTTTCGTTGTGAATAATAAACATAGATGGTGGGTGAGTTAAATTGGTGTTTTTTGTATATTCGCAAGAAATTTAGTGTAAATGTTTAATCTTTAGTGGAAATGCCACGGGGAAGTGAACTTTCAGATGAAGAAGGCGGAACAATTACCGTAATGAACCTTGGTTGCAAAAATAAATTGGATAAATGGACACGGCGATACGATTATCATTTTTTGGTCTTAGAAATTAGAGGCTTTTTTTCTTATATGATTATTAAATTACTTAATTTATCAATAAATATTATTTCCTACTGTACGAGTATATAAATCCTATTTCAAAGATCTTAACAAAAATAATACACTACCATTGACTACATTCAAATGCAATAATTGGTTGGGTTTCATTAATATAACGTTTGTTTTCATTTATACTACGTTCGCCTTTCATTCGTACAATGAAAAAACTGGGTTCATATAATGAATGATTTTCGTTCATACAACGTATAAGCTGCATCCATACAATGAATAAATTTCATTCATACAACGAATAATATTCGTTAATACAACGAAAAGGCTACGTAATAGCAACGTAATTATTCGTTAATACTACGAAATTTATTCCATAAAGGGTTTCGTAAATATAACGTAAAATTACGTTGTTATAACAAAATGCTACGTTGGCTGACTTTTAATGAAGAATTTCGTTAATACAACGTAAAAATTCATCGTAGTAACGGAACTTTTTCTACCAATGTATACAGGCCTTCTAATGGTATTTTTTTGTTAATATTCTTACTGTTTACAGGTAATTAAGCGGACATTCTAGGAAAATGTTCTCGAAACGGTAAGTTAGAAATCGATATTATTCATAATTTTTGTTTTTATAATTTGGCAATTTCAGATGCATACACACAAAGAAAATTTCATTAAAATTAAGCCAATGAAAATGTTCGTTAATAGTATGAAACGTTTCGTTGACTAACAGAAAATTCGTTATAATAACGAAAAATTTCGTTATATCAATGAATTTGTTTCATTGGCTCAATTTTAATGACACATTTCATTAATATAACTAAACTTTTTCTACCAGTGTACAATGGAAACCCACAAATACTTGCCAAATCGATGGAAAATGAACAACCCAGCAAAAACTGGATAAGCACTAGTGATTCTTTCGGTAATACCGGTAATCAAAACGATACTACTGGCAGTATTACCTGGGATTTAAAAATAATAAATTACCTATGTAGGCAAATAGTGATTCTTTCTATTAATACCGGTAATCAAAATTATATCTTGAGGCTCTACTGTGTGCACCGTTAATAGTAGCGATAAGTAATGCCTAATTACATTTCAGAAAAAAATTGCCAATAAAATATACCTTTGTTTTCTAAAGTTGTATAGTACATAATTTATATTACACAATAACATCATTGAATAGATCCATGTCGTGGAGCTTGGTATAGTGTGTTGGATTAAAAAACAACAGGGGTGAGTTCGCACTTTTTAGGTATCTTTAAAGATATTATTTTTGGAGAGCTGATATGCTTGCGAAGTAGTACTTATTTTTCGACTGTTGGTATGCTTGCACGGAAGTTCTTTCCTCCAATGTCATGCCCGTGTAAAAGTATTACTACTGGTATATGTACGAGGAAGTTGTTACCATTTTGGCGCAGACATACTTGTACTCATACCTGGTAATAGGAGTTTTTACTGGGAACAATTCAATGGACATAAAAACTTATGGCATATATACCTCATATGGATAGAAAATCTGGCCACAGTATTAAACATAAAGGGTGATACGGTCAAAATTTGGTCAATATAAACTTGACGTATTTCTTTCAATTTTGCATTCAAAAAACCTGAACACCCCTCATTTTGAAGGTGTGTGTGTGTAGAATGTTGCTCCTATTTTGATTTTGAAATTCGCTCTTCAGTTGTCAAAATGCCGTCCAAGCAAGAAGAGCAGCGTATCAAAATTTTGCTCGCGCATCGCGAAAATCCGAGCTACTCGCACGCAAAGCTGGCAAAATCGCTAAAAGTTGCCAAATCAACCATTACAAATGTAATTAAAGTGTTTGGGGAACGTTTGTCGACAGCCAGGAAGTCTGGGTCGGGGAGAAATCGAAAACCGGAAGCCGCTGAGACGACAAAGAGAGCTGCCGGTAGTTTCAAGCGAAACCCTAACCTCCGAGATGCCGCAAATAAGCTGGGTGTATCGTCTACAACCGTGCATCGAGCCAAAAAACGAGCCGGACTATCGACTTACAAGAAGGTAGTGACTCCAAATCGCGATGATAAACAAAATACGACGGCCAAAGCGCGATCCCGGAGGCTGTACACGACGATGCTGACGAAGTTTGACTGCGTGGTAATGGACGACGAAACCTACATCAAAGCCGACTACAAGCAGCTTCCGGGACAGGAGTTTTATACGGCAAAAGGAAGGGGAAAGGTAGCAGATATTTTCAAGCACATAAAACTGTCAAAGTTCGCAAAGAAATATCTGGTTTGGCAAGCCATCTGTACCCGTGGCTTGAAAATCAGCATTTTCATAGCTTCCGGGACTGTCAACCAAGAAATTTACGTGAAAGAGTGTTTGAATAAACGTCTGCTGCCTTTCCTGAAGAAACACGGTTGTTCCGTACTGTTTTGGCCGGATTTGGTATCTTGCCATTACGGTAAAAAGGCCATGGAGTGGTACGCCGCCAACAACGTGCAGGTGGTTCCCAAGGACAAGAACCCTCCCAACACGCCAGAGCTCCGCCCAATTGAGAAATACTGGGCTATTGTCAAGCGGAACCTAAAGAAGACCAAAAAACTGCTAAGGACGAGCAGCAGTTCAAGGCAAACAGGCTTTCTGCGGCGAAGAAGGTGGACAAGGTGGCTGTACAAAATCTGATGACAGGTTTCAAGCGTGAGGCCCGGCAATTCGGATTTGGAAAAGCGAAAGCCTAACTGAATATTTTTCCTGAATTTTATACTAATTGAGCTTGGAAAAGAAATTTAATTTGATTTTTTAAATAAACGATTTCACCGATTTACACGCGTTTTCCCTTGACCTAATTTTGACCGTATCACCCTTTATATGAATTAAATAATATAGCAATTAATTAGTTTAGTCTTACTAACTAAGAATAATACTCTGACTACATCCAATGTGTAAATAAAAATATTTCCACTATTGTATATTATTAGCAATAGTTTGGGTAATATAATAATGAGTTTTTGAAATAAAGTACTGGTGCTTATAGAAATTTTAACTTTATTGTACGAAAAATGTCTTATTTGTATTAAGGCTCATTGTACCTTTCATTCCTTCATTTTTCTAATTTGTTGAAAATTATACTGACAAATAGTTTATTATAAATTATTTTTTTAAAATAAAGGTTTCCCATAAAATTTGTTAATTTTTCCGAATAGCAGGAATATTTTGAATGACTGTGAGTAACTTTATCCCATAGCTTAATAAAAATGAACTAAAATACGATGCAATGTTTGAACCAATTTGTAAGAAAATCATATACTTAACTAGACAAAAAAAATCTTTGGCGCCAAATCATGGTCAATCTTACTATGAGTTAGTTCATTTCTCGTAAATAATAGTTAATTTTTTTCGGTGTAGTTTATGCAATGCGGTCTACCTTTTAAGTTAAAATGTTGCCGTTTTTAGAGCAATCTTGGTTCGATGCTAGTTCTAAGACGAATATCTATCAGCCTCTCCAGAGTCTTAAGAGGGATTTTTCATTATGTAAAAGCTAAAATGTTTTCCTCTAAGCTTGTGGGTTCCTAGTGGATCCACGGGCTGGCCTATAAGGGTTGAAAGTTTGTCACCTTGGGCGTTTAAAGTTTGTCACCTTGCTGCCATATAGTCATTTCTCATATGTCGACCGGCCGAGGCTATCAATTTAGTATATCTGCAACCCGTGTTCTCCAATGAGTTCAATCCCTTCAGTAGAATTGGTATGACCTCCAATATGCATGTCCAGTGGGAATATTCCCATTAACACCCCCAGGGCGGCCACCAGACATGACAACACTACACTTATTAGGTAATCTTTTCGCGATTTTAAATTCCAGGTCTTTTGAAAATGCTTAAAAACTCACTTTTCTATTCTATTTGGAGCCATCAGTATAAAAATCTATATAACTTTTTTCCCCGTACCATTATTTTCGCTGCAAAAAAGCTACAAAAATTAAATGGGCAAATGTACATAGTCTTTATGGACATATCTATACGTAACCTATAAAAACATTTCTTTCCCTGCAAAAAAATAAAAAAAAAAATTAATGGTCAGGTACATGATTTTCCCCGACCATTTAATGGTCCCAAATTCTATCATTTAAATAATAGAACATGTTTGCGGCATTTGAGAACCATTTAAATGGTTATTGTCAGCATACATTTTTCTCTGCTTGAAAATTATTTTTACAAAGCCAAAATGATTTTCGCGACAATTACATGCTCTAGAAAAGCATTTAATGGATACTGCAACCACGTCCAAACATGTTTTCTCTGTGCATGTACACCGAAAGCAAAAGCGTTCGTCACATTGACGATTCATCGGATGAATTTTGCTCCTCCAAGAGACTCCGAAGGTCAAATCTGGGGATCGGTTTATATGGGGGCCACATATAAATGGACCGATATAGACTAAGTTTTGCATCAAATTTCAACCGGTTGGGATGAATTTGGTCGTCCAGGAGCAGCATTGCCAATTTAGCTTTTTTCCCGCTAGATTTGGCTTTTTTTGAAGACGTTTAGCGGGAAAAAAATGCATTTAGCTTTTAGCTTTTTTTCTGGCTTTTTTTCATGACCCTTTTAGCTTTTTTTGGCTTTTTTTATTTTCGACATGTTCCTATTGAAATGTGGATAAAACTTCGTTTTTATCTAATGGCGTTTTCTTTTCTTGTATAAAATGCGCACTTTTTTTGCATATTGCCCGGAAAATGTACTTTTTAGGTTCTTTTCTAAAAAAACAGGCAAAAGTGCGAAAAGGCTTCGAATTCTTTTGTTAGAATAGCGCCACGCATAGAGGCAAAGTGCGGGCATTTTCAGCACCGCCGACAAACGAGAGTGCTGCGATTGCCCTGTTTCTTTTTTGAATTCTTTTCTGCCTGCTGAAACGACAGCATTTTTTAGGTTGCTGGCAACATTTTAAAAATGCGCATTCTGTACAGACAACATGAAGGCAAAGCACTTTTTTCGGAAAAGAAAACACCATAAGTCTTGCTGCCAGAATAAGGGTTTCCACATATTTCAAAGCTCAATTGAAGCCTTAATAATTATTCCAGCCATTATGCGGGAATTTTTGCAGCAAATACACCTTGTTGTAAAGTTTTTTCCTCGTATTCATAAAAGTTATCGTAAACTTTAAATCTACTATTACCATACAAATTCCTTATATAAACTGTCAGTAAATTATTAGGAATAGTAGCATTTGACTCGTTTATCCTTTTTATGTTATTATAATACGTATTCTAAAGTTATTATGATATTACTAAATTAAAACAAGTTATACGGCCGTAAGTTCGGCCAGGCCGAAGCTTATGTACCCTCCATCATGGATTGCGTAGAAACTTCATCTAAACACTGCCATCCACAATCGAATTACTTAAGTTGCGGTAACGCTTGCCGGTGGCAAGGTATCTTAAAACCTCCTAACACCATCTTCTAAATTGTATGTAAGTCCATACGTGGTATATATTAAATCAAAAAAGATCGATCCCATACGTATATAATTCAGTTTGACAAAGTAGACATAAAATTTTGACAAAATTTTCTACAGAAATAAAATTTTAACAAAATTTTCTATAGAAATAAAATTTTGACAAAATTTTCTATAGAAATAAAATTTTGACAAAATTTTCTATAGAAATAAAATGTTGACAAAATTTTCTATAGAAATAACATTTTGACAATTATTATGAACCGAATAAAATTTTAACAAAATTTTCTCTAGAAATAAAATTTTGGTAGATTATTTTTGGCTCTGGTGGCAACCATGATTATGAACTGATATGGACCAATTTTTGTGTGATTGGACCAATTTTGGTATGGTTGTTAGCGACCATATACTAACACCACGTGCCTAATTTGAACCGGATCGGATGAATTTTGCTCCTCCAAGAGGATCCGGAGGTCAAATCTGGAGAATGTTTTATATGGGGGCTATATATAATTATGGACCGATATGGACCAATTCTGGCACGGTTGTTAGAGACCATATACCAATACCATGTACCAAATTTCAGTCGGATCGGATGCAATTTGCTCCTCTTTGAGGCTTCGCAACCCAAATCTGGGGATCGGTTTATATGGGGGCTATATATAATTATGGACCGATGTGGACCAATTTTTGCATGATTGTTAGAGACCATATACCAACACCATGTACCAAATTTCAGCCGGATCGGATGAAATATGCTTCTATTAGAGGCTCCACAACCCAAATCTGGGGATCGGTTTATATGGGGGCTATATATAATTATGGACCGATGTGGACCAATTTTTGCACGATTGTTAGAGACCATATACCAACACCATGTACCAAATTTCAGCCGGATCGGATGAAATATGCTTCTCTTAGAGGCTCCACAAGCCAAATCTGGGGATCGGTTTATATGGGGGCTATATATAATTATGAACCGATGTGAACTAATTTTTGCATGGTTGTTAGAGACCATATACCAACACCATGTACCAAATTTCAGCCGGATCGGATGAAATTTGCTTCTCTTTTAGGCTCCGCAAGCCAAATCTGGGGATCGGTTTATATGGGGGCTATATATAATTATGGACCGATGTGGACCAATTTTTGCATGGTTGTTAGAGACCATATACCAACACCATATACCAAATTTCAGCCGGATCGGATGAAATATTCTTCTGTTAGAGGCTCCACAAACCAAATCTGGGAATCGGTTTATATGGGGGCTGTATATAATTATTGACCGATGTGGGCCAATTTTTGCATGGTTGTTAGAGACCATATACCAACACTATGTACCAAATTTCAGCCGGATCGGATGAAATATGCTTCTGTTAGAGGCTCCACAAGCCAAATCTGAGGGTCCCTTTATATGGGGGCTATACGTAAAAGTGGACCGATATGGCCCATTTTCAATACCATCCGACCTACATCGATAACAACTACTTGTGCCAAGTTTCAAGTCGATAGCTTGTTTCGTTCGGAAGTTAGCGTGATTTCAACAGACGGACGGACGGACGGACGGACGGACGGACGGACGGACGGACATGCTTAGATCGACTCAGAATTTCACCACGACCCAGAATATATGTACTTTATGGGGTCTTAGAGCAATATTTCGATGTGTTACAAACGGAATGACAAAGTTAATATACCCCCATCCTATGATGGAGGGTATAAAAATAGATGTCAATTGCTTCGTACACTGAAAAAATATTGTCGTTAGCACGTTTTTAAAGCACTGTGATAGCTCATGCAGAAAAATCTGAAAAAACGAATAAATTAAAATTTGACTCGGAATCAATACCAAAATCATTAGTGTACAAAATCTTTGGAACCGAACATAGAAATAATTAAGGAAATAAAGTTTTGAATGTGGTATTATTTTTTAACATCAAAAAAATGCAATCTAAAACAAATCTGCTATTTATTCATGGAATGGATTTACATTTACGAAAATTGGACAACAATAGATTTGTATGGGAAATTTTCGAATAACGAATTTATCATTAATTCAGTTAAAACGAAATATATTGATATTTTCTAATGCAGCTCTATGTGATATTGGACTTGTTGATGATTAACCAGCTGATAATTGCAAGTTTACGGGGAAAAAAGTTTTTACTAGGAAATATAAATGAAGGACTTCCAGTAAAAATTTGTGATTGTCAAAATGTATCGAGTACGCAAACAGAGCTAATATGACTTAGATTTTCTTACAGTCTCACAGAAATGGAAAAAAATGAACACAATTAAAACAACATGCATTTTAAGTGAAATAAAGCCTTTAAGTTTGTTAAATTTCAATCAAAAATGTGACTTTTGATACAAAAAAAAGTAGCTTTTTTTCTAGCTATTTTTTAACATTTTTTAGCTTTTTTGGCTAGTTTTTTGTACAAATCTAGCGGTTTTTGGTGAAACAATGCTGGCAACGCTGTCCAGGAGGTAAAATCTGGGGATCGGTTTATTTAGTGGCTATATAATTATGGACCGATATGGACCAAATTTTTCCACGGTTGTTGGAGACCATATATAACCACTACGAACCAAATTTCAACCGGATCGGATGAATTTTGCTCCTCCAAGAGGCTCTGGAGGTTAAATCGGAGGATCGATTTATATGGGGGCTATATATAATTATGGACCTATATTGATAAATTTTTGCATGGTTTTTAAAGAGCATACATTGACACCACTTACCTAATTTCAACCAGATTGGATGCATTTGCTCCTCCCAGAGGATCCGCAAGCAAAATCAGGAGATCGGTTTATATGGGGGCTATATATAATTACGAACCGATATGAACCAATTTTTACATGTGTAGCAATAAGGTATCCTTTTGATTAAGAAGATGTTGTTAGAGACCATATACTAACACCACGTACCAAATTTCAACCGGATCGGATGAAGTGTGCTTCTCTAAGAGGCTCCGCAAGCCAAATCTAGCGGTCGTTTTCTATGGGGGTTATACGTGAAAGTAGTCCGATATGGCCCATTTGCAATACCATCCGACCTACATCAATATCACCTATTGGTGGCAAGTTTCAAGTCGATAGCTTATTTCGTTCAACAGACGGAAGGACGGACGGAGATGCTTAGATCGACTCAGAATTTCACCACGACCCAGAATATATATACTTTATGGGATCTTAGAGCAATATTTCGATGTGTTACAAACGGAATGACAAAATAAATATACCCATACACACACACACACACACACATCCTATGGTGGAGGGTATAAAAAATAGACTTATTATTAGTTCGTGTGACCTATACGTATGAGGACTGATACTTTTAACTTGTGAAAATGTAGACAATTTGAGAGAATAACAAATAATAAAATATTTAATATAATACACTGAAATTGAATGAATTTGTAACGATTCGACAGATGCTTTGTCTGTTCTGGAGTAACAAAAATAAAAAGAATAATTAAAGAAGAAGAACTATTGTCATATGTCCAAAGGGAATATAGATTATTTGTTCTTTTCGTTTTGTCATATGAACTTTGACTACCAAACCAGTACCAATCACATTGCTCATCATTGTGGCTATCTGTAATGTGTCCATTGATGTTTTCCCCCAATATAAAGTTAACGACTATGTCAACATACGAGGAAATTGATTTGATTTCATGTGAAAAGTAATCAATCATGGATTCGATAATAAAATGAAATTGATTCTAAATCGATGCCAGCGTGGAAGCCATTATATCAACAGGATTAAATATTAAAACTAAGTTTGATATACAGTGTTACCAGTATTCGTATTTTTCCGGGCGAACGGGAACGAATTTTTTAGATTAGGCAATTGTGGATTTGAAGTGGAATTTCCTGTTGGGGATGTGGACCAATTTTTGCATGGTCGTTAGAGACCATATACCAACACCATATACCAAATTTCAGCCCGATCGGATGAAATATGCTTTTCTTAGACGCTCCGCAAGCCAAATCTGAGGGTCCCTTTATATAGGGGCTATACGTAAAAGTGGACCGATATGGCCCATTTGCAATACCATCCGACCTTCATCAGTAAAAACTAATTGTGCCAAGTTTCAAGTCGATAGCTTGTTTCGTTCGGAAGTTTGCGTGATTTCAACAGACTGACATGCTTAGATCGACTCAGAATTTCACCACGACCCAGAATATATATACTTTATGGGGTCTTAAAGGGTGATACGGTCAAAATTTGGTCAAGGGAAAACGCGTGTAAATCGGTGAAATCGTTTATTTAAAAAATCAAATTAAATTTCTTTTTCAAGTTCAATTAGTATAAAATTCAGGAAAAATATTCAGTTAGGCTTTCGCTTTTCCAAATCCGAATTGCCGGGCCTCACGCTTGACACCTGCCATCAGATTTTGTACAGCCACCTTGTCCACCTTCTTCGCCGCAGAAAGCCAGTTTGCCTTGAACTGCTGCTCGTCCTTAGCAGTTTTTTGGTCTTCTTTAGGTTCCGCTTGACAATAGCCCAGTATTTCTCAATTGGGCGGAGCTCTGTCGTGTTGGGAGGGTTCTTGTCCTTGGGAACCACCTGCACGTTGTTGGCGGCGTACCACTCCATGGCCTTTTTACCGTAATGGCAACATGCCAAATCCGGGCAAAACAGTACGGAACAACCGTGTTTCTTCAGAAAAGGCAGCAGACGTTTATTCAAACACTCTTTCACGTAAATTTCTTGGTTGACAGTCCCAGAAGATATGAAAATTCTGCTTTTCAAGCCACAGGTACAGATGGCTTGCCAAACCAGATATTTCTTTGCGAACTTTGACAGTTTTATGTGCTTGAAAATATCTGCTACCTTTCCCCTTCCTTTTGCCGTATAAAACTCCTGTCCCCGAAGCTGCTTTTAGTCGGCTTTGACGTAGGTTTCGTCGTCCATTACCACGCAGTCAAACTTCGTCAGCATCGTCGTGTACAGCCTCCGGGATCGCGCTTTGGCCGTCGTATTTTTTTTATCATCGCGATTTGGAGTCACTACCTTCTTGTAAGTCGATAGTCCGGCTCGTTTTTTGGCTCGATGCACGGTTGTAGACGATACACCCAGCTTATTTGCGGCATCTCGGAGAGAGAGGTTAGGGTTTCGCTTGAAACTACCGGCAACTCTCTTTGTCGTCTCAGCGGCTTCCAGTTTTCGATTTCCCCCCGATCCAGACTTCCTGGCTGTCGACAAACGTTCCCCAAACACTTTAATTACATTTGTAACGGTTGATTTGGCAACTTTTAGCGATTTTGCCAGCTTTGCGTGCGAGTAGCTCAGATTTTCGCGATGCGCGAGCAAAATTTTGATACGCTTCTTGCTTGGACGGCATTTTGACAACTGAAGAGTGAATTCCAAAATCAAAATAGGAGCAACATTCTACACACACACACCTTCAAAATGAGGGGTGTTCAGGTTTTTTAAATGCAAAATTGAAAGAAATACGTCAAGGTTATATTGACCACATTTTGACCGTGTGACCCTTTAGTACCGATTTTCACCATATCATTTAATAATAGGTGTACATGTTCTTGATTTTTGCCGCATATGATGATTTCCAATTCATGGAGGAGGGTAGTTGAGCTGATTTATAACGGACATAATCGTGCCATTTTCATGATTTCATATCAAATATATTGTTTTTATATTTATACTATACATATATTTAAATTAAATAAAATATAATATAATATTGAGAAGAAATTGGTTTTTAATTTGGTCATGAGCACTATTAAGGTCGGGCAGCATAACCGAATGATGAAGGTAGCAACAACCGATGTCGTGGGGAGACCCAACCAACACTATATGAGATATTAGTTGTGTCGACCCAATCAGTCGGGTGGCACAACTGCCAATTGTTAGTTGCTACAACTGCCAAAAGAAGGTTGGCAATAAATTCGATTGTCACAACCAATCTGTATTCTCTGTATAGAGTTCTTTACATCCCTAAAATGCTGAGATTTTTCGTCGAGTCGTATCAAAAATTAAAATTAGAGTTCTTGCGGACATATAAACACATATGGCAAAATAGAATACTTATATCGGTCTATTTTTTGAACACTACATCTTAAAATTACAATTGGAATACTGTTAAAATGAGATCTAGGTACACCACCTGGAGTCGACTCCGGAGTCGGAGTCGAGGGTAAGAAGAAATGCTGGAGTCGGAGTCGGAGCCGGAGTCGAGCAAAATATACTCGACTCCACAGCCCTGTACGGTGGCCATATGACTGTAAATCCGACGACAGATATAAAGGGTGGTTAAATTGTAAGGGCCGATGTTGAATGTGAAACACACCTAAACGCCAAGTTTTTTTTCGAATTTTATTTGACATTTCTCTATTTCAGACTTACTCAATTTGAAGCATGGAGAGATACACAATCCAACAACGAGTTAAATGGTTCCAAGAAATGGCAACAGTGGATGATCAATTTTCGAAGAAAATCATCTTCAGTGATGAGGCACATTTTCACCTCAGTGGATTTGTCAATAAACCGAATTGCCGCATTTGGGCGAATGAGAATCCAAGAGTGATTGTCGAAAAACCAATGCACCCACAAAGAGTGACTGTTTGGTGCGGTTTATGGGCTGGCGGCATCATCGGGCCGTATTTTTTCCAAAATGAGGCCGGTCGGGCAGTTGCTGTGAATGGTGTTCGCTATCGTGAGGTGATAACGAACTTTTTATGGCCCGAATTGGAAGATATGGATGTGGACGATATGTGGTTTCAGCAGGACGGTGCCACTTGCACACAGCTAACAAAACAATGGCTCTTTCGACAAATTCAATGGCCGTGTTATCTCACGTAATGGCGATGTCAATTGGCCGCCAAGATCATGTGATTTGACACCGTTGGACTTTTTTCTTTGGGGTTATTTGAAAGAAAAGGTGTACGTCGATAAGCCAGCAATAATTCAAGAGCTAAAAGATGAGATAATTCGGCACATTAACGGCATAGAACCTCCATTATGCCCCAGCGTCATCGAAAATTTGGACCATCGGATGAAGGTGTGCCACCGAGTTCGCGGCGCCCATTTGGCCGATATTTTGTTCCATACATAATTGAGTAATACCAATATATCATACTAAAATAAAATTACAATAATTTCCTAAGTAGTTTGTGTTTCATTCAAAATCAACATCGGCCCTTGAAATTTTAACCACCCTTTATATGGGAGCTATATTTAAATCTGAACCGACTTCCACCAAATTCGGTATACACATTTAAAATGTAAATTCTATTCCTACGTAACTCGGGGTAAAACTTTGGCCTCTGGGGCCATAGGAGTGTAAATCGGGCAAAAGCTTTATATGGGAGCTATATCTAAATCTGAACCGATTTTACTGATATTCTGCAAAATTTTCGATACTCACAAAATATTCGATTATAAGAAAGTGGAAGAAGATCGGTTGATAAATACGTCATTTTTGAACAGATCGGTTATAAATATATTTGGAGCTACACAGAAAAAAATGCCGTAGTTAAACTAACGCTAAATTTAACTTATTTTTATTAGAGAAATTTTATTTGCTTGTAGTTAAATTTTATTATTTTTATCGAAATTTTCCACAACTTAATGAAATCTTACTTTTTTTAAGTATGTCTCAAAAATTTTATGAACTAAACGTGAGTACAAAGTTCAATGACCGTACACATAAGTTCAATATGAACTAAAGCAAAAGAAGATTTTCGTACGATTCCCAAAAATAGTATGAATGAACTACTGTATGGTAAAAATGGTCATGATTTGGCGCCAATGATTTTCCTTTTTACTTTTAGTTAATTTTGTCTTCTATGAGATGATGTAATTTCGTGAGCTGCAGTTAAAAAGTGCAACAGGACATTAAAATTTCCTGGTTTTAACAACGCTTTGTGGAAATCTCAAAATGTAGAGTAAAATTTAGTTCAATTTTCGTGCGTGGTAGTTCATTCTTCCTATAAAACAGTTTACTTTTTTTTCGGTGTATATCTAAATCCGAACCGATTTTTTCCAAAATCAATAGGAATCGTCTTTGAGCCGAAAAAAGACCATATGCCTAACTTGAGGACGATCGGACTTAAACTGCAGGTTGGACATTGCACACAAAATATATCAACAGACAGACAGAATTTCATTCTAAGCCGATCGGTATACTAAAAGATGGGTCTATGACTAATCCTTCTCGGTGTTACATAGAAATGCACAAACTTATACCCTGTACTAGAGGTGTGCACGTGACACAAAATTGTTGTGAATCACGACAAATTTCGTGACTCACGCCTCGTGAAGTCGTGAGTCACGCTGGTGGCAACGGCGTGAGTGTACGTGAGTCACGAAAATAATTGTTTTCGTGAGTGTGCTTGAGTAACGAATTTCGGAAAAATTCGCTCACGAAAAAATTCCGCCCACGGACATAAAACGCTTATGAAATGAATTCATTTACAATTTTAGTGACACCTGGGATATTAAGATTTTAATAACGCTCTCGATTTTAATCATGGTCATGTTTTCAAACATGTCAAACATGTAAATTAAACATAAAATTATTCGTGAGTCACGAGATTTTTCGTGAGCCACGATATTTTTTGTGGGTCACGGTATTTTTCGTGAGTCACGACATTGCGTGCTTGATGAAAAATCTTCTTTTCGTGAGTGTGCGCGAGCGTGAGTCCTACCAAACAATATCATGCGTGATTGTGCGTGAGTAAGATTTTTCCGCCGTGAGTGTGCATGAGCGTGAGTAAAATATTACTCACGTGCACACCTCTACCCTGTACCACAATAGCGGTGAATGCTATAAATACATTTAAAACTAATGGCAGCAGAAATGTGGTACACTGTAGCGTATACGTAGCGTATAATGGTTGCGAGCAGAATCTAATCACTCATACGCTCTACAGTACTCCATGATGAACTCGACCACTTACAGAAGCGATATATTTTCAAACCTGTTTTTACTATCGCCAATAGCGTACCTTACTATTCGCACAAAATCAGCACATGGAGAAATGAAAAGGGTGATTTGGTTAGTGTTATAGGATATGACTGAGTACATACGCTCATTGTAGTGTAACATGTGGGTATTCTGGCCATGTTAGCCCAAATAGGATGAACGTATATAAAGGAGCTTTATCTAACTTTGAGCCGATTTGGATCAAATTCAGCACACTTAAGTTAATGTTAAATCTACTGTCTATGTCAACTATCAAATCAATTGGACTAAAATCTCAGACTCTTTGAGGTAAAATTTTAACCATATTTCCTCCATCCAATAAAAATATATATATTCGCACAAACCTTACCTTACTATTCGCACAAAATCAGCACATGGAGAAATGAAAAGGGTGATTTGGTTAGTGTTATAGGATATGACTGAGTACATACGCTCATTGTAGTGTAACATGTGGGTATTCTGGCCATGTTAGCCCAAGTAGGAAGAACATATATAAAGGAGCTTTATCTAACTTTGAGCCGATTTGGATCAAATTCAGCACACTTAAGTTAATGTTAAATCTACTGTCTATGTCAACTATCAAATCAATTGGACTAAAATCTCAGACTCTTTGAGGTAAAATTTTAACCATATTTCCTCCATCGAATAAAAATATATATAAAAATCAGAAATACTTTAGACAAAATCAGACACACATTTCTAAAATATTGACTTCGGAGTGAAGGAGTGCCATCCGTGGTCTTATGAATCAAATAGAGTTGAAGTCGATTGGACTAAAACTGAGACCTGGAATTTTGATAACAAAAATATATATTCACAGACAGACGGACATGGTTAGATTGGTCGGCCCTGAGCAATATTGCCAAATACACCGTGTGTCTATCTCGTCTGCTCTGGATATTGCAAACCTATATACTAAGTTTTAATACCCTGTTCCACAAGGTGTAAAAAGAGGTGCCTTTCATGATTATATTTTGACGATAAATTATACTTGAAACATATCATAATTTTTGAAGTTAACCCACATAATTACATGAAGTTAACCCAGAATTTGATTTGCGGTTAACTCGTTTAAAAAGGGATTTGATACTACACTTATGAAAGGGGCCGAAAAACCTAATAAATTCATGTTTCCCAGTTTCGAGTACGCAAAACCCAAATTTAAAAGTGAATTGTATTTTTAATGTAGTTACTTCGGTTTGAAATCTATACCAAAATCATTAGTGCAGACAGAGAATATATTGGTTGAAAATCGATTGTTGTAATGGAAATTCTGCATTTACAATGAAATCACAGTTGTGTCAATCTATTTACGTTATTTACAACCATTATATAGTTCCTTCTACCATTTGGCGTTTTTTATTGTAGACTTTTGTTTGTAATTCAAGTCAAATAGTTGTCTTAACTAAATGTCTCTCTTTTAAAAAATTGTGATCGAATTCGATACGCACAACCAACCTTATAAGACCTCCATATCTGTCATTTAGTATTCAGCACTTTCAATTGATATTCACAGCCGAATTCCTTTGGAAATATTTTTAAATGTCAATAATGTTATTATCAATTATCCATTGGAAGTAAACGGACAAACTGCCTTTAGTGTATAACCTCGTCCTATGGCAATGAACATTATATACATATATTTTTCGTTTATAAAGCGTTGCTAATAAAAGGTGTAATTTTAAATTATCCGGAATTAAGATAACCGACACTTTTAAAGATTTTCTTATCTGTCGTTTGAGAAGTCGAAACTACAGCATTACTTGATATGAAGCTCTGACCGGCCAGTGTAGATTCAAAGATAAAATTCCCGAGACTATCGAGTTCATGGGGTAGCCACTTAGGAGTTGGTTATGCACAATTTATTGAAAACGAAATGATCTTGTAAGTATGGTCTTTGTAGCAATTTGAGTGATATAGATTTTCATTATTAATGGTCACTTTGCGGATCAATTCTGGTGTTTTAACCAATTTTTCGTCGACGCGATGCAACACGCCAGTATTATTAATAAAATTATTCACATTTAATCTTATTCTTTTCTTACAGCGAATTTAGGGAGCCACTGCACAGTGCTTTGATCGCATAAACCCTATGGACAAAAATGGTAGGATGCACCGCAGGAAAGCGAAAGTTTGTAGGGTGCCTTGTTGGTGCTCAAAACTATTAAAAATGCAATCGAACCACCCCTTCACGTACCACCCATACAAAGGGTTCAAAAATATCTGGTTGCATAGAGGGGTGTGATAAAAATAACAAAATTTAAAGGGTTAAAAGAAACCTTATAATCTTTGCTTAATTTTTTTCTCATTTTTTCAATGGAGGTCAAGTTACCATTTTCAATCGTTGACCAACAAACATATTTTGAAAAGGTTTTTTGTATTCGTTTCGTATACACACGTTCCATTTACTAAGACAATGTTCTTGGTTTGTTGAGATTTTAACGTCGAACATCCATAGGCTTTCAAAGATCCTGATCTTTCTCGTGGTAATATTTTTTTTTTTTAAGAAATATCGTTATCTATGATAGATTTAAAATAAAATTGAAATTGAAATTGGTTAATACACCAGTTATAGCAAATACATTTGAGGTCGTGAATCCTTGTACTTAGCGTCAATTTTATTTGGAACTTTCCGGATTAATGGGTTTCGGATGAATGGAAAAAAATACCCAAATAACAAATGTTGGTTTTATAAAATAGTCAATAAAGGGATTGTTTTTAAAATTGAAAATTGGTCCGCTGGTGAGGATTTAGGACCGATTTTGGTTCAAAATAATATTTTGTTGTGGCAAAGCTGGACTGAGTAGTCGAGATGTAAAAATTTGGTCAACATTTTATTTTTATAGAATATTTTGTCAGAATTTTATTTCTAAGGAAAATTTTGTTAACATTTTATTTTTATAGAATATTTTGTCCAGGGCTGTGGAGTCGAGTCAATTTTGCTCGACTCCGACACCAGCATTTCTTCTTTTGCTATATGTGTTTATATGGCCAAAAGAACTCTAAGTTTGAATTTTGATACGACTCGACGACAAACCTCAGCATTTTCGTAAAGACCTCTACATTTTAATTTCAGACCAATAAATTAAAATACGACATAAGACTATATAGAGGCCACATCAAAATATGGGTATAACAACAATCTCTGGAATATATATTTATAAAATCACAAAATTTCAAAAAAAAATTAGGCTTCCAGAAGTCTAAGAAGTAAACTCCTAGTATTGGTCTATATAGTCATTTTATAAAAAAAATCTATATAAAATAGAAACACTAACAAAAAGATACACAAAAATCAAAAATAAACCTATATTTTAATAGCCCATACCTATATTTTAATAGCCCTTGGATGCTGTAATTTTAAATTAAACCTCTGCCAACGTGCCATCTGAGCCGGTCTTTTGGGAGAAAGAAACTGATAGACCATTTATAAATCGATTATTCACCATTTTAGTTCTATAGAAACACTCGTAACTGTACAGCTATTGCTGTCATCTGTTGTATGGTAGTGGTTATTAAAAATTTTGTACGTCCTAATTTTTGGCAGTTTAAATATGTTTTATATATCCGACACATTCCATTTTTTAGCATCTACACTTTCTATCTGATTAGCCCGACATTTTGATTTTTGTGTATCTTTTTGTTAGTGTTTCTATTTTATATAGATTTTTTTTATAAAATGACTATATAGACCAATACCAGGAGTTTACTTCTTAGACTTCTGGAAGCCTAATTATTTTTTGAAATTTTGTGATTTTATAAATATATATTCCAGAGATTGTTGTTATACCCATATTTTGATGTGGCCTCTATATAGTCTTATGTCGTATTTTAATTTATTGGTCTGAAATTAAAATGTAGAGGTCTTTACGAAAATGCTGAGGTTTGTCGTCGAGTCGTATCAAAATTCAAACTTGGAGTTCTTTTGGCCATATAAACACATATAGCAAAAGAAGAAATGCTGGTGTCGGAGTCGGAGCCGGAGTCGAGCAAAATTGACTCGACTCCACAGCCCTGGACAAAATATTCTATAAAAGTAAAATGTTAACAAAATTTTCCTTAGAAATAAAATTCTGACAAAATATTCTATAAAAATAAAATGTTGACCAAATTTTTACATCTCGACTACTCAGTCCAGCTTTGCCACAACAAAATATTATTTTGAACCAAAATCGGTCCTAAATCCTCACCAGCGGACCAATTTTCAATTTTAAAAACAATCCCTTTATTGACTATTTTATAAAACCAACATTTGTTATTTGGGTATTTTTTTCCATTCATCCGAAACCCATTAATCCGGAAAGTTCCAAATAAAATTGACGCTAAGTACAAGGATTCACGACCTCAAATGTATTTGCTATAACTGGTGTATTAACCAATTTCAATTTCAATTTTATTTTAAATCTATCATAGATAACGATATTTCTTAAAAAAAAATATTACCACGAGAAAGATCAGGATCTTTGAAAGCCTATGGATGTTCGACGTTAAAATCTCAACAAACCAAGAACATTGTCTTAGTAAATGGAACGTGTGTATACGAAACGAATACACAAAACCTTTTCAAAATATGTTTGTTGGTCAACGATTGAAAATGGTAACTTGACCTCCATTGAAAAAATGAGAAAAAAATTAAGCAAAGATTATAAGGTTTCTTTTAACCCTTTAAATTTTGTTATTTTTATCACACCCCTCTATGCAACCAGATATTTTTGAACCCTTTGTATGGGTGGTACGTGAAGGGGTGGTTCGATTGCATTTTTAATAGTTTTGAGCACCAACAAGGCACCCTACAAACTTTCGCTTTCCTGCGGTGCATCCTACCATTTTTGTCCATAAGGTTTATGCGATCAAAGCACTATGCAGTGGCTCCCTAAATTCGCTGTAAGAAAAGAATAAGATTAAATGTGAATAATTTTATTAATAATACTGGCGTGTTGCATCGCGTCGACGAAAAATTGGTTAAAACACCAGAATTGATCCGCAAAGTGACCATTAATAATGAAAATCTATATCACTCAAATTGCAACAAAGACCATACTTACAAGACCATTTCGTTTTCAATAAATTGTGCATAACCAACTCCTAGGTGGCTACCCCATTAACTCGATAGTCTCGGGAATTTTACTTTTGAATTGACACTGGACTGTCAGAGCTTCATATCAAGTAATGCTATAGTTTCGACTTCTCAAATGACAGATAAGAAAATCTTGAAAAGTGACGGCTATCTTAATTCCGGGTGATTTAAAATTACACCTCTTATTAGCAACGCTTTATAAACGAAATATATTTATATAATGTTCATTGTCATAGGATGAGGTTATACAATAAAGGCAGTTTGTCCGTTTCCAAAGATATTGTCTTTACACTAATGATTTTGGTATAGATTTCAAGCCGAAGTAACTACACTAAGAGTGCATTTAAAATACAATTCAGTTTTAAATTTGGGTTTTGCGTACTCGAAACTGGGAAACATGAATTTTAATAGGTTTTTCTGCCCCTTTCATAAGTGTAGTATCAAATCCCTTTTTAAACGAGTTAACCGCAAATCAAATTCTGGGTCAACTTCATGTATAAATTATACTATGTTTCAAGTATAAGTTATCTTCAAAATAGAATCATGAAAGGCACCTCTTTTTACACCTTGTGGAACAGGGTATTAAAACTTAGTGTATAGGTTTGCAATATCCAGAGCAGACGAGATAGACACTTGGTGCCTTTGGCAATATTGCTCAGGGCCGACCCCTGAGTCAATCTAACCATGTCCGTCTGTCTGTGAATATATATTTTTGTAATCAAAATTCCAGGTCTCAGCATTAGTCCAATCGGCATCAACTCTATTTGATTTATATGACCACGGATGATTTATATGATCACGAATCACGAAATCACGAAGTCAATATTTTAGCAATGTGTACCTAATTTTGTCTAAAGTATTTCTGATTTTTATAGGATGGGGGTATATTAACTTTGTCATTCCGTTTGTAACACATCGAAATATTGCTCTAAGACCCCATAAAGTATATGTATATATACTCTGGGTCGAGGTGAAATTCTGAGTCGATCTAAGCATGTCCGTCCGTCCGTCCGTCCGTCTGTTGAAATCACGCTAACTTGAAACTTGGCACAAGTAGTTGTTATTGATGTAGGTCGGATGGTATTGAAAATGGGCCATATCGGTTCACTTTTACGTATAGCCCCCATATAAAGGGACCCTCAGATTTGGCTTGTGGAGCCTCTAACAGAAGCATATTTCATCCGATCCGGCTGAAATTTGGTACATGGTGTTGGTATATGGTCTCTAACAACCATGCAAAAATTGGTCCACATCGGTCCATAATTATATATAGCCCCCATATAAACCGATCCCCAGATTTGGCTTGCGGAGCCTAAAAGAGAAGCAAATTTCATCCGATCCGGCTGAAATGTGGTACATGGTGTTGGTATATGGTCTCTAACAACCATGCAAAAATTGGTCCACATCGGTCCATAATTATATAGCCCCCATATAAACCGATCCCCAGATTTGGCTTGCGGAGCCTAAAAGAGAAGCAAATTTCATCCGATCCGGCTGAAATGTGGTACATGGTGTTGGTATATGGTCTCTAACAACCATGCAAAAATTGGTCCACATCGGTCCATAATTATATATAGCCCCCATATAAACCGATCCCCAGATTTGTCTTGCGGAGCCTCAAAGAGAAGAAAATTTCATCCAAGCCGGTTGTAATTTGGAACATGGTGTTAGTATATGATCTTTAACAACCGTCACAGAATTTACATACAAATAAAGTTGTTAATATTTATTTGCCGTTATTTTTTGTGTGTTCACACGCAGAAAAATTATGTTGCTATCTTTATCCGTTCAAAAGTTACAGAATTATTTAAAAAAAAAAGCGAATTGGAACCATTGTGCACCGTTTGAACTCGGCTACAATAAGGAGCTTCTTAAGCTAAATATAAAATCGGACAAAACTCGTTGATAAGAGAGAACTTAACCCCTTGCGGCATCACAATGAACTGGAACAGTCTTGCATTTGAAAGAAGAAATCTTAAATACCTAACACTTTGTCGTATATGACGGATATAAAAAGGAGGGAAATGGTTTAATATAGCCTGTTTAGTATATTATTGTTTTTTACGGACCATCTCAGTTATAACAACCTTTGTACTAAGCGACAATTTCATTTGGAACTTTACGAAATCACGGGTTTCTGATGCGTGGAACAAAAACAAATGTCCAAAATAAAGTTTTGTTGTAGCAAAGTTGGACTGAATACCCAGAAAAAATGGAGCACTATTTCAGCAGGATTGTAAGGGAGAGAGGCAGTACCAACTGCTTACAAAACAACAGAATCAGCGCTGATTTTTGTAGGAGATTTAGAGCAGCTTCTACATAGCGCTGACATAATTGCTAATTTTAATAGAAATATTGCTCAAAATTTATATATAATCTTGAGTATAGCATTGTTGGCGTGAAGGAAAACAGCACTAACTTTCATGCATCTATACTGCATGAATTGGTTGCAATAACGTAAACGAATGATCATAAACTAGTGTGATTGCTCGTTTACGTTATTGCCACCGATTCATGCAGCTTGGATGCACTGCCTACTTTATTGTATACCAAACAGCGCAACTAAACTCTTACTGCTGAAGTATTTTTTGCTGTGTAGTCTAAATGAGCCTAAAATAATGGACTGTCACAATAACTAATGTAAACTACAGCGACTTCTAACTAACGTAAAATTCAATCGACTAATTTTGTTCATTTTTCTCTAATCCATTTAAAAGAATCCTCCCTACGGCTTTAATCACACTAAACTTACCTGGTTCGATGCTTTAGTAGATTTCTGTTTGGAAAATATTTCCTCTTACGTCGCTTAAAAAGTTTAGAATGTGTGTTTATTTCGTGGCTGGAAGGATAATAACTTTGGCCTAGTGCATGATGTAATGATGTAATTGTTTTGGCACTTGTATGGACTTTCAACTCATTCTCATCATCGTCAACGTTGCCATCGCCACCAGCATTGTTGTCACTACTGACACTGTTTATGCCAAAATGGGACATCAAATTTCTTCTATCATTTTCTGTCATCGATAGATTTGGGTTTATTTCATGCAACATGGTCAATGGATCGGTATCAGATTTTAACGGTAAATGATGGGGCATTTTCAGTTGTTGTGAATCGGATATAGCATCATCAGTTTCGGTTGCCTCTGTCAACGCCACCTCCCCTATAACCTGCTTATCTCGTTCTGGCCGTATTGTATTCTTTTGAAATTCGGATAGCGGCAAATGCAGCATTGCAGTGGAGTAGGTGGAGCTTTTATTACCGGCTGAAAAGGAGGCGGTAGTGGTATGGCCATAGAAACCTTGACTGTTGAAACCATTGATGGTCGTATCGTTGATATCGATATTACCAAAATTTGTTGCTGTTAAATTACGTCTCACTTGCACTGTTTTGAAGACAATGTGGGCACTGGATAGCGCCAAAATTAATGCTAGCAATAATAGCAAAACGTGGGTGGTGTTGCTTTGATTCATGCGCAGAAAATATCGTTGATAAAGCATTTCGACCTAAAAACGAATATAAGAAAAAAACAAAAAAATGGTAAGAACAATTGAAGGAATGCGATACAAACGAAAATATATCTCAAGCATTAAGTATGGTCCAAATGCATGTTCAAGTCCCATTAATCGTTATATAAATTACACAAAGGCTATTTCAGTTGGACGGTACTGATATTCGAAACTCGCAAATGCACATTTAAGAGGCATTAAACAACTTGGTTTCAAATTTTAAAAAATATTTTTTACCTAAGACTAATGCCTGTTAATCGTACGAAACCATGCACAGTGGTTCTAAATCTCTTTTATACCCTCCACCATTGAATGGGGGGTATATTAACATAGTCATTCCGTTTGTAACACCTCGAAATATTGCTCTAAGACCCCATAAAGTATATATATTCTGGGTCGTGGTGAAATTCTGAGTCGATGTAAGCATGTCCGTCCGTCCGTCTGTTGAAATCACGCTAACTTTCGAACGAAACAAGCTATCGACTTCAAACTTGGCACAAGTAGTTCTTATTGATGTAGATCGGATGGTTTTGCAAATGGGCCATATCGGTCCACTTTTGCGTATAGCCCACATATAAACGGACCCTCAGATTTGCCTTGCGGAGCCTATAAGATTAGCATATTTCATCCGTTCCGGCTGAAATTTGGTACGTGGTGTTAGAATATGGTCTCTAACAACCATGCAAAAATTTGTCCAATAGGTCCATAATTATATATAGCACCCATATAAACCTATCCCCAGATTTGATTTCCGGAGCTTCTTAGAGGAGCAAACTTCATCCGATCCGGTTGAAATTTGGTACGTGGGGTTAGTATGTGGTTTGGAGCCACCGTGGTGCAATGGTTAGCATGCCCGCCTTGCGTACACAAGGTCGTGGGTTCGATTCCTGCTTCGACCGAACACCAAAAAGTTTTTCAGCGGTGGATTATCCCACCTCAGTAATGTTGGTGACATTTCTGAGGGTTTCAAAAACTTCTCTAAGTGGTTTCACTGCAATGTGGAACGCCGTTCGGACTCGGCTATAAAAAGGAGGTCCCTTGTCATTGAGCTTAACATGGAATCGGGCAGCACTCAGTGATAAGAGAGAAGTTCACCAATGTGGTATCACAATGGACTGAATAGTCTAAGTGAGCCTAATACATCGGGCTGCCACCTAACCTAACCTAACCTAGTATATGGTCTCTAACAACCATGCCAAATTTGGTCCATATCGGTCCCTAATTATATATAGCCCCCATATAAACCGATCCCCAGATTTGACCTCCGGAGCCTCTTGCAGGAGCAGAATTCATCCGATGCGGTTGAAATTTGGTACGTGGTGTTAGTATATGGTCTCTAACAACCATGCAAGAATTGGTCCGTATCGGTTCATAATTATATATAGCCCCCATATAAACCGATCCCCAGAGCAAATGCATCCGATCCGGTTGAAATTTGGAACGTGGTGTTAGAATGTGGTCTCTAACAAACACGAAAGAATTGATCCATATTGGTCCATAATTATATATAGCCCCTATATAAATCGATCCCCAGATTTGACCCCCGATTCGGTTGAAATTTGGTACATGGTGTTATATGGTCTCTAGCAACCATGCCAAATTTGGTCCATATCGGTCCCTAATTATAACAGCCCCCATATAAACCGATCCCCAGATTTTATCTCCGGAGCCTCTTGGAGTAGCAAAATTCATCCGATTCGGTTGAAATTTGGAACGTGGTGTTACAATGTCGTCTCTAACAAACACGCAAGAATTGGTCCATATCGGTTCATAATTATATATAGCCCCCATATAAATCGATCCCCAGATTTGACCCCCGATTCGGTTGAAATTTTGTACATGGTGTTATATGGTCTCTAACAACCATGCCAAATTTGGTCCATATCGGTCCCTAATTATATACAGCCCACATATAACCCGATCCCCAGATTTTATCTCCGGAGCCTCTTAGAGGAGCAAAATTCATCCGATCCGGTTGAACTTTGGTACGTGGTGTTAGTATATGGTCTCTAACAACCATGCCAAATTTGGTCCATATCGGTCCCTAATTATATAATTATATATCCATATAAACCGATCCCCAGATTTGACCTCCAAATTTTACTTATATAGAAAATGTTGTCAAAATTTTATTTTGTCAAATTTTTATTTTTATAGAAACTTTTGTCGAAATTTTATTTCCAAAGAAAATTTTGTCAAACTTAATTATATACGTATTTAATCGGCCTTTTTATACCCTCCACCATAGGATGGGGGTATATAACCTTTGTCATTCCGTTTGTAACACATCGAAATATTGCTCTAAGACCCCATAAAGTATATATATTCTGGATCGTGGTGAAATTCTGAATCGATCTAAGCATGTCCGTCCGTCCGTTCGTCCGTCCGTCCGTCTGTTGAAATCACGCTAACTTCCGAACGAAACAAGCTATCGACTGGAAACTTGGCACAAGTAGTTGTTATTGATGTAGGTCGGAGGGTATTGCAAATGGGCCATATCGGTCCACTTTTACGTATAGCCCCCATATAAAGGGACCTTCAGATTTGGCTTGTGGAGCCTCCAACAGAAGCATATTTCATCCGATCCGGCTGAAATTTGGTACGCGGTGTAAGTATATGGTCTCTAACATCTATGCAAAAACCGATCCCCATATAAACCGATCCGCAGATTTTGCTTGCGAAGCCTCAAAGAGAAGCAAATTTCATCCGATCCGGCTGAAATTTGGTGCATGGTGTTGGTATATGGTCTCTAATAACCGCGCAAAAATTGGTTCATATCGGTCCATAATTATATATAGCCCCCATATAAACCGATCCCCAGATTTGGCTTGCGAAGCCTCAAAGAGAAGCAAATTTCATCCGGTCCGGGTGAAATTTGGTACATGGTCTTAGTATATGGTCTCAAACAACCATGCAAAAATTGATCCACATCGGTCCTTAATTATATATAGCCCCCATATAAACCGATCCCCAGATTTGGCTTGGGGAGCCTCAAAGAGATGCACATTTCATCCGATCCGGCTGAAATTTGGTATATGGTCTCTAATAACCATGCAAAAATTGGTCCACATAGGTCCATAATTATATATAGCCCCCATATAAACCGTTCTCCAGATTTGACCTCCGAAAACTCTTGGAGGAGAAAAATTCATCCAATCCGGTTCAAATTTGGAACGTGGTGTAAGTATATGGCCACTAACAACCATACAAAAATTGGTCCATATCGGTCTATAGTTATATATGTTATAGCCGATCTCCAATCACACAAAAATTGGTCCATATCGGTTCATAATCATGGTTGCCACTCGAGCCAAAAATTATCTACCAAAATTTTATTTCTATAGAAAATTTTGTCAAAATTTTATTTCTATAGAAATTTTTGTCAAAATTTTATTTCTATAGAAAATTTTGTTAAAATTTTATTTCTATAGAAAGTTTTTGTTAAAGTTTTATTTCTATAGAAAATTTTGTCAAAATTTTATTTCTATAGAAAATTTTGTTAAAATTTTATTTCTATAGAAAATTTTGTTAAAATTTTATTCCTGTAGAAATTTTTGTCAAAATTTTATTTCTATGGAAAATTTTGTTAAAATTTTATTTCCATAGAAAATTTTGTCAAAATTTTATGTCTATAGAAAATGTTGTCAAACTGAATTGAATACGTATTTGATCGATCTTTTTTGATTTAATATATACCACGTATGGACTTACATACAATTTAGAAGACGGTGTTAGGAGGTTTTAAGATACCTTGCCATCGGCAAGCGTTACCGCAACTTAAGTAATTCGATTGTGGATGGCAGTGTTTAGAAGAAGTTTCTACGCAATCCATGGTGGAGGGTACATAAGCTTCGGCCTGGCCGAACTTACGTCTGCTTGGTTTTGTTTGTTTTTTTTTTTTTTGGAAATAAATCTGCAACTTTTTAATGGATAAATATAGTAACATAGTACAGTAACACCATATTTTGTCAGTATTTTATATGGCACAGAAGCCAGAGTGCACGAAGAGTCTTGAAGTCAAGTGTGCAAAACTTGGTGGAAATCGGTTCTGATTTAGGTAGCTCCTATACGAGTATATATCTATTGTCCGATTTACACTTACATGACCTACTAAATTTTCACTCTGAGACCACAGTTTCACTCCGATTAACTAACATTCTATCTACGAGTTTCGTTGCCAAGCTTCATTGAAATCGGTTCAGATTTAGATATATCCCCCATATCTTACACCCGATATGCACTTACATGGCTCCAGCCACGATCTTTCTCTGACTTACTTTAAATTTTGCACAAGGAGTATATTTGATAGTACCGTCAAGTGTGCCAAGTTTGATATGAGTGTACTTTTACAGAAATGCACTATTTCACCTAAGTTAATGAGGTTTGACACATTTTAATAAGCAAAGACCTACGTATAATATATCGTTGGAAAAGTATTTCTATTTATATTATCGAGAAAAACAAAACCTACGAAAATGGAAAGTTTTTAGGGTACGGAACCATTTTTTTAAATCCATTTTTTGGTAATTAAAAATATGAATTGAAACCAATATAACTTTTGAAATAATAATAAGTTAGCTGATAGCCTAAGAGCTAATGCTAGATTTTCTCTCTATTATTCTTATATTTACTATAAGTTTAATAAATAAATAAATAAATAATTATGACAAAATTGTGATTTTTGCAGAAAAAATTGTTTTAAGAAATATTGCTGAATATATTATTCACAAAATTCGTATCGAAAAAATTTTCGTTAAAAAATTCCTAATATTAAGCAATTCGGGTTGCGGCCCATTTGGTTTTGCACATCTTACAATCAGAGACATAAAAAAAATTTTCTTTATAGACTCCCAGTTTTATTTCAAAAATGGATCTAAATCGCAAAATGACCCCACAATGTTACATTCGGTTGGAATTAAACTAAAACATATTTATGAAAGGAGGAATAATAATATAACCATCATTTTTATACCCTCCACCATAGGGATATATTAACTTTGTCATTCCGTTTGTAACACATTGAAATATTGGTCTAAGAACCCATAGATATTCTGGGTCATGGTGAAATTCTGAGTCGATCTAAGCATGTCCGTCTGTTCAAATCATGCTAACTACCGAAAGAAACAAGCTATCGACCTCAAACTTGGCATAAGTAGTTATTATTGATGTAGGTCGGACGGTATTGCAAATGGGCTATATCGGACCACTTTAACGTATAGCCCCCATATAAACTCACCCCCAGATTTGGCCATGGAGCCTCTTGGAGGAGAAAAATTTATACGATCCGGTTGAAATTTGGTACGTGGTGTGAGTATATGGTATCTAACAACCATGCAATAATTGGTCCATACCGGTCAATAATTATATATAGCTCCCATATAAACCGATCTTCAGATTTGACCTCCGGAGCCTACAGCAGGAGAAAAATTCATCTGATCCGGTTGAAATTTGGTACGTGGTGTAAGTATATGGTCTCTAACAACCATATCGGCGTATAATTATATACAGCCCCCATATAACCCGATCCCCAGATTTTACCTCCAGAGCCTTTTGGAGGAACAAATTTAATCCGATCCGATTGAAATTTGGTACGTGGTGTTGACATATAGCATCTAACACTAGAGAAAAAATTGGTTCAAATCGGTCCATAATTATATATAGCCCCCATATGAACCGACCCCCAGATTTGAACTCCGGAGCCTCTTGGAGGAGAAAAATTTATCCGATCCGGTTGAAATTTGGTACCTGGTGTTATTATATGGTGTCTAACAACCATGCAAAAATTGGTCCATACCGGTCCATAATTATATAGCCCCCTTTTGATGTTTGTATTTGGTCTCTAACACCCATGCAAAAATGTATACATAGCGGTCCATAATTATATATAGCCCCTATATAAACCGATCTCCAAATTTTCCTCCGGAGCCCCTTGGAGAAGCAAATTTCTTCCGATTCGGTTGAAATTTGGTACGTTGTGTAAGTATATAGTCTCGAATAACCATTCAAAAATTGGTCGATATCGGTCCATATAACCCCCATATAAACCGACCCCCAGATTTGATTTCAGAGCCACTTGGAGGAGCAAATTTCATCAGATTCAGTTGAAATTTTGTATTTTGTGTAAGTATATTGACACTAACAACCATGCAAAAATTAGTCTATAGTGGCTCATATTATATATACTCCATATAAACCGATCCCCAGAATTGACCACCGGAGCCTCTAACAACCATGGAAAATTTGGTCCCCATATTTGGTTTTGTAGCCTCTGGGAGGAACAAATTTCATCCGATTGAGTTGAAAAATTTGTATTTTGTCCATATCGGTCCTTAATTACATATTGTCCCCATATAAACCGATCGGTAGATTTGACCTCCGGAGACTCTTGGAGGAACAAATTTCTTCCGATTCGGTTGAAATTTGGCACATTGCGCTAATAAATGGTCGCTAACAACCATGCCACCGTGGTGCAATAGTTAGCATGCCCGCCTTGCATACACAAGGTCGTGGGTTCGATTCCTGCTACACTTTTGCGAAGTTGCCTTAAAATTGCTTCAGATAGGTGTCAGGGTACAATAACTTTGATCTGCCAACAAATGTGCCTACCAGAAATATTAAGTTTAGACCCCATAAAATATATACCGATCGACACAGGATCACCTCTTAAGTCGTAACTATCGCTAAATGTATCTTATTTTTATTGGAAAAAATTATTTGGTTGTAGTTAAATTTTATTATTTTTATCGAAATTTTCCACCGCTTAATGAAATCTTACTTTTTTTTTAAGTATGTCTCAAAAATTTTATGAACTAAACGTGAGTATTAAGTTCAATGACCGTACACATAAGTTCAATATGAACTAAAGCAAAAGAAGATTTTCGTACGATTCCCAAAAATAGTAAGAATGAACTACTGTATGGTTAAAATGGTCGTGATTTGGCGCCAATGATTTTGTTCTCTACTTTTAGTTAATTTTTTCTTCTATGAGATGATGTAATTTCGTGAACTGCAGCTAAAAAGTACAACAGGGCATTAAAATTTCCTGGTTTTAACAACGCTTTGTGGAAATCTCAAAATGTGGAGTAAAATTTAGTTCCATTTTCGTGCGAGGTAGTTCATTCTTCCTATAAAACAGTTCACTTTTTTCTGTGCTTGGTTTTCGTCCGTCCGTCTGTCGATGTATTTGTTGTTCGAAGGATTCCAGTTGCAATTATTAACCGATTTTGATGAAATTTGGTACAAGGACGAACGCTATTGAATTTGGAAGAAATCGCATTAAATTTAGATATAGCTCCGACAAATGGGGTCACGTTCCACTTTTTCCTAACTGATCGTCATCAAATTTGGCATCAAGTTCTGTTTCATCACTCTTCAAGTCTGCAAAATTTCATGGTAATCGGTTAAGATTTAGATATAGCTTTGATATGTATGTATGTATCGCCCGATTTTACCAAATTTGCCCATAAAATCCTTATTTATCATCCGATCTTACTCACACTTGGCTTACTGTAATCTTCTATAGTACTAACAATGTTCGCAAAAAGTAATCGAAATCGGTTCGAAATATATGTATCGACAGAAATCAAATTTAAATGTAGTAGCCGATCGTATTTAGACTTACATGTAGCTCTTACATAAATATATTGCCCTATTTGCACAAATTTAGATTTATTACCCTCATAGTGGTCATTTAGTAATGGAATGGAAGTGGCATACTAACTCTGTAGGTGCAAAATCAACTATAGCTCCTAATATCAGAAATTTCTTTTCGGATTTTAATAAAACTATCATAAACATGTACTCCTTAATGTTCTTAAATATGGAAATGCGGTTTATTTCCCAAACGTATACCACTGATACCCCACAAATGGGTGTTTACTAATTCAGAGTGGGTGGTTTAGGATTTGATATAGTCGGCCCCGCCCGATTCTACTTTACTTACTTGTTATACCCTGCGCCACACTGTGGAACAGGGTATTATAACCCAGCAAAAAAAGCGTAGCAAAAAAAGTACTGAAAATGTCCTTCGTGGATCCGGAAGTGGTGCAAAATTGACGCAGAAGCGATGAATTTAACATGGGCTTGTCATAGAACGGAAGTCCTCCATTTCAACATCCGTTGCACTGAATTTGCATCCCTTATTTAGATGTGATCCGAATTCAATGTTTTGGATGTATATTATAAAATTCTTTGATATTTTGCCAAATAAATAATTTTTATAATTTTTGTATAATTTTTAATGGATTCTAACGCTTGTCTGAAACGTTTTACCTCAAATATTTTCAAAAATTCACAATTTTTTCAGATTGGATTTAACATTTTTTCGACAAAATTTAAAAGATTTTACCATTTTATGAATTTTTACTCAGTTTTTAACCTATTTGAAACAAAAAAAGTTAATATTATACATTCAAAGTATGAAAAAACCAAGTTTTAAAAAATTGAATTAAAGGAACTTCCTGGGTAGTTAAAATAAAGAACATCATTGGGAGTGCATCTTCTGGAAGTGCTTTTAAAGTTGTGCCTTTGGAAGAACTTCCAAATTTTTTTGCTGGGAAGTTAGTGCATATGTTTGTAACACCCAGATAGACACGTGGTGTCTTTGGCAATGATGCTCATGGTGGGTCCCTGAGTCGATATAACCATGTCCGTCCGTCCGTCTGTCTGTGAACACATTTTTGTGATCAAAGACTAGGTCGAAATTTAAGTCCAATCGACTTCAAATTTGGCACATGTTCCTAATTTTGGTCAGAATAGAACGCTATTGATTTTGGAAGAAATCGGTTCAGATTTAGATATAGCTCCCATATATATATTTCGCCCGATATGTACAAATATGGATCCAGTAGCCAGAGTTTTATAACAATTTACTTGAAAATTTGTACAAATATAACACTTAGTCGTGTAGTCCAGTGTGCAAAATTTGATTGAAATCGGTTCAGATTTAGATATAGCTCCCATATATATGTTTTTCTGATTTCGACAAAAATGGTCAAAATACCAACATTTTCCTTGTAAAATCGCCAGTGCTTATTCGAAAAGTTGTAAAAATGACTCTAATTTTCCTAAACTTCTAATACATATATATCGAGCGATAAATCATAAATAAACTTTTGCGAAGTTTCCTTAAAATTGCTTCAGATTTAAATGTTTCCCATATTTATACCCTGCGCCACACTGTGGAACAGGGTATTATAAGTTAGTGCATATGTTTGTAACACCCAGAAGGAGACGAGATAGACACATGGTGTCTTTGGCAATAATGCTCAGGGTGGGTCCCTGAGTCGATATAACCATGTCCGTCTGTCCGTCTGTCCGTCCGTCCGTCCGTCCGTCCGTCCGTCTGTCTGTGAACACATTTTTGTGATCAAAGTCTAGGTCGCAATTTAAGTCCAATCGCCTTCAAATTTGGCACAAGTATGTGTTTTGGCTCATAATAGAACCCTATTGATTTTGGAAGAAATCGGTTCAGATTTAGATATAGCTCCCATATATATCTTTCGCCCGATATGGACTAATATGGACCCAGCAGCCAGAGTTTTATACCGATTTGCTTGAAATTTTGTACAAACATAACACTTAGTCCTATAGTCAAGTGTGAAAAATTTGATTGAAATCGGTTCAGATTTAGATATAGCTCCCATATATCTTTCGCCCGATATTGACTTATATGGCCCCAGAAGCCACATTTTTGGCCGAATTTGGTTGAAATTTTGCACTAGGAGTACAACTAGTAGTATAGTCAAGTGTGCAAAATTTGATTGAAATCGGTTCAGATTTAGATATAGCTCCCATATATATCTTTCGCCCGATATGGACTAATATGGTCCTAAAAGCCAGAGTTTTGGCCCAATTTGGTTGAAATTTTGCACAGGGAGTAGATTTAGCATTGTAGCTATGTGTGCCAAATTTGGTTGAAGTCGATTCAGATTTATATATAGCTCCCATATATATCTTTCGCCCGATATGCACTTATATGGCCCCAGAAGCCAGAGTTTTGGCCCAATTTGGTTGAAATTTTGCACTAGGAGTACAATTAGTAATATAGTCATGTGTGCCAAATTTGATTGAAATCGGTTCAGATTTAGATATAGCTCCCATATATATGTTTTTCTGATTTCGACAAAAATGGTCAAAATACCAACATTTTCCTTGTAAAATCGCCACTGCTTAGTCGAAAAGTTATAAAAATGACTCTAATTTTCCTAAACTTCTAATACATATATATCGAGCGATAAATCATAAATAAACTTTTGCAAAGTTTCCTTAAAATTGTTTAAGATTTAAATATTTCCCATATCTTTTTACTAACATTGTGTTCCACCCTAGTGCATTAGCTTAAATTTTGAGTCTATAGATTTTGTAGAAGTCTATCAAATTCTGCCCAAGTCGAGTGATATTTAAATGTATGTATTGGGGACAAACCTTTATATATGGCCCCCAACACATTTTACGGATGTGATATGGTATCGAAAATTTTGATCTACAAAGTGGTGCAGGGTATAATATAGTCGGCCCCGCCCGACTTTAGACTTTCCTTACTTGTTTTTTACTAACATTGTGTTCCACCCTAGTGCATTAGCCGACTTAAATTTTGAGTCTATAGATTTTGTAAAAGTCTATCAAATTCTGTCCAGATCGAGTGATATTTAAATGTATGTAATTGGGACAAACCTTTATATATATCACCCAACACATTTGACGGATGTGATATGGTATCGAAAATTTAGATCTACAAAGTGGTGCAGGGTATAATATAGTCGGCCTCACCCGACTTTAGACTTTCCTTACTTGTTTTTTACTAACTTTGTGTTCCGTCGCATGGCATTAGCCGATTTAAATTGTAAGTCTGGAGACTTAGTAGAAGTTTAAAAAATCCAAATCGGTTTAGATTTAAATATTACATATGGTATATGTTCTCTAATGACCATGCAAAAATTGGTCCATATCGGTCCATAATTACATATAGCCCCAATATAAACCGATCCCCCTATTTGGCTGGCGAAGCCTCTAGGAGAACCAAATTTCATCCGATCCGGCTGAAATTAGGTACGTGGTGTTAGCATGTGGTCTCTAACAACCATGCAAAAATTGGTCCACATCGGTCCATAATTATATATAGCCCCCATATAAACCGATCCCCCGATTTGGCTTGCGGAGCCTCTAAGAAACGAAAATTTCATCCGATCCTTCTGAAATTTGGTACATGGTGTTGGTATACGTTCTCTAATGACCATGCAAAAACTGGTCCATATCGGTCCATAATTATATATAGCCCCCATATAAATCGATTCCCAGATTTGTCCTCCGGAGCCTCTTGGAGGAGCACAATTCATCCGATCCGGTTGAAATTTGGAACATGGTGTTAGAACGTGGTCTCTAACAAACATGCAAGAATTGGTCCATATCGGTCCATAATTATATATAGCCCCCATATAAACCGTTCCCCAGATTTGATCTCCGTAGCCTCTTGGAGGAGCAAAATTCATCCGATCCGGTTGAAATTTGCAACGTGGTGTTAGTATAAGGCCACTTATATCCATGCCAAAATTGGTCCATATCGGTCTATAGTTATATATAGCCTATACCCAATCACACAAAAATTGGTCCATATCGGTTTATATTCATGGTTGCCACTCGAGCCAAAAATAATCTACCAAAATTTTATTTTTATAGAAAACATTGTCAAAATGTTATTTCTATAGAAAATTTTGTCAAAATTTTATTTCTATAGAAAATCTTTCTATAGAAAATTTTGTCAAAATTTTATTTCTATAGAAAATTTTTTCCAAATTTTATTTCTATAGAAAATTTTTTCCAAATTTTACTGCTATAGAAAATGTTGTCAAAATGTTATTTTGTCAAAATTTTATTTCTATAGAAACTTTAAACTTAATTATATAGGTATTTAATCGGCCTTTTTATACCCATCACCATAGAATGGTGACGGGGGTATAATAAGTTTGTCATTCCGTTTGTAACACATCGAAATATCGATTTTCGACTATATAAAGTATATATATTCTTGATCAGGGAGAAATTCTAAGACGATATAGCCATGTCCGTCTGTCTGTCTGTTGTAATCACGCTACAGTCTTCAATAATAAAATTTCATATACAATAAAATTTCGCACAAACTCGTCTTTTGTCTGCAGGCAGATCAAGTTCAAAGATGGGCTATATCGGTCCAAGTTTTGAAATAGTCTCCATATAAACCGACCTCCAGATTTGGGGTCTTGGGCTTATAAAAACCTTAGTTTCTCTCCAATTTGCCTGAAATTGGAAATCTAGAAGTATTTTATGACCATAAATAGGTGTGCCGAAAATGATGAGTATCGGTCCATGTTTTTGTATAGCCCCCATATAGACCGATCTCCCGATTATATTTCTAGGGCTTCTAGAATCGATAGTTTCTATCCAATTCGCCTGAAATTGGAAATCTACAGATATTTTAGCACCATAAAGAGGTGTACCAAAAATTGTGAGTATCGGTCCATGTTTTGGTATAGCCCCCATATAGACCGATTTCCCGATTTTAGTTCTTGGGCTTCTAGAATCCGTATTTATTATCCAATTTGGTTGAAATTTAAAATCTAGAGGTATTTTAGGACCACAAAGAGGTGTGCTAAAAATGGTGAGTATCGGTCCAGGTTTTGGTATATCCCCCATATAGACCGATCTCCAATTTTTATTTCTTGGGCGTCTAAAATCTGTAGTTTTTATCCAATGTGCCTGAAATTAGAAATCTAGAGGTATTTTAAAACCCTAAAGAGGTGTGTTGAAAATGATGAGTATCGGACCATGTTTTTATATAGCCCCCATATAGACCGATCTCCACATTTTATTCTTGGGCTTATAAAGGGTGATTTGTTAAGAGCTTGATAACTTTTTAAAAAAAAAACGCATAAAATTTGCAAAATCTCATCGGTTCTTTATTTGAAACGTTAGATTGGTCCATGACATTTACTTTTTGAAGATAATTTCATTTAAATGTTGACCGCGGCTGCGTCTTAGGTGGTCCATTCGGAAAGTCCAATTTTGGGCAACTTTTTCGAGCATTTCGGCCGGAATAGCCCGAATTTCTTCGGAAATGTTGTCTTCCAAAGCTGGAATAGTTGCTGGCTTATTTCTGTAGACTTTAGACTTGACGTAGCCCCACAAAAAATAGTCTAAAGGCGTCAAATCGCATGATCTTGGTGACCAACTTACCGGTCCATTTCTTGAGATGAATTGTTCTCCGAAGTTTTCCCTCAAAATGGCCATAGAATCGCGAGCTGTGTGGCATGTAGCGCCATCTTGTTGAAACCACATGTCAACCAAGTTCAGTTCTTCCATTTTTGGCAACAAAAAGTTTGTTAGCATCGAACGATAGCGATCGCCATTCACCGTAACGTTGCGTCCAACAGCATCTTTGAAAAAATACGGTCCAATGATTCCACCAGCGTACAAACCACACCAAACAGTGCATTTTTCGGGATGCATGGGCAGTTCTTGAACGGCTTCTGGTTGCTCTTCACTCCAAATGCGGCAATTTTGCTTATTTACGTAGCCATTCAACCAGAAATGAGCCTCATCGCTGAACAAAATTTGTCGATAAACACATTTCGAACCGAACACTGATTTTGGTAATAAAATTCAATGATTTGCAAGCGTTGCTCGTTAGTAAGTCTATTCATGATGAAATGTCAAAGCATACTGAGCATCTTTCTCTTTGACACCATGTCTGAAATCCCACGTGATCTGTCAAATACTAATGCATGAAAATCCTAACCTCAAAAGAATCACCCTTTAGAAACCGTAGTTTTTATCCAACTTGCCTCAAATTGGAAATCTAGAGGTATTTTACGACCATAAAAAGGTATAGGTCCATGTTTTGATATAGCCATCAGATAGACCGATCTCCCGATATTACTTTTTGGGCTTCTAGAAACCGTAATTGTTGTCCACCTTGCCTGAAATCGAAAATCTGGAGGTTTTTAAGAATACAAATAGGTGTGCAAGAAATGATTTTATTTTTTAGGCTTCTAGAATCCGTAGTTTTTATCCAGTTTGCCTGAAATGAGAAATATACAGGTATTTTAGGACCTTAAATATGAGAGCCGAAAATGGCGTGTATGGGTCCATGTTTTGGTTTATCTGCCAAATAGACCGATCTCCCGATTTTACTCTTGGGCTTTTAGAAACCATGGTTAGGTTAGGTTAAGTGGCAGCCCGATGTATCAGGCTCACTTAGACTATTCAGTCCATTGTGATACCACATTGGTGAACTTCTCTCTTATCACTGAGTCGTTGCCATCGGCAAGTGTTACCGCAACCCAAGTAATTCGATTGTGGATGACAGAAGTTTCTACGCAATCCATGGTGGAGGGTACATAAGCTTCGGCCTGGCCTTTTTGGGCGGGGCGGATCGAATGAAATTTGCTACTCTTAGAGGGTCAGCAAGCCAAATTTGAGGGTCCGTGTATATGAGTGGACCGATATGGCCCATTTGCAATACCATCCGACCTACATTAATAACAACTACTTGTGCCAAGTTTCATTCGGAAGTTAGCGTGATTTCAACAGACGGACGGACGGACATGCTCAGATCGACTCAGAATTTCACCACGACCCAGAATATATACACTTTATGGGGTCTTAGAGCAATATTTCGATGTGTTACAAACGGAATGACAAAGTCAATATACCCTATAGTAGAGGGTATAAAAAAATCCAAAATGGTAAAACAATCCGTTTGGCCGTTTCAGGTAAACGAAGTGGCAACTCTACATTATTTATGTTTTCTTGAATTCATAGTTTTGCAAGGCGCTTTAGCGATTTTGCTGGAAAAAACAGTTTTTAAAGTTATAAACTTAATTTAAAATGTAAAATTTAAGTCAAGGTATGTACTTTTAGTAAAAATTAACAAAGATTGTTTGTTTTTTTGGTTTTCAGTGTATTTTTCTGCAAATTTATTTTTTTTTTTATATTAAAATTACTGCCAGATTCAATTAAAATCTTCTTTAACAACACCTTTACGACGAGTCCTTTCAACATAGTTGAATGAACTCTTTGTGCTAAAGCGTTTCACTAAACCCAACTACTCGTTTCAAGTCAATTGCTTTGGCTTAGTCAACAACAATAGTCCTTCACATACATACTTTGTTTTATAGTTGGGCTACTTGACCACAATATAAAATTATGTTAGGTCAATGGGCTAATATTTCAAGATATAATAGCCCGATAATGTTTCAATTAAATAGCCCGAATAGTTTAAACTTTAAACTACAAAACTTCAGAATTTGCTAAATTCTTCCTAGAGCTGACAAATACATAAACGAAATAATGTGATAAAGTGTAGTAGGTGAAAGGGGTAGAAACTAAACCAGAAGTATTCCACAGTTACTAAATGTTGTAAACTAAATTTCATTATCAAAAATTTAATAGCATGAGCTTACCTTAAAACAACAATTTAAATCAATTACTCAATAACTCTGTGTACGTCCCAGGTGAAAACAAATATATAGGGCTGAAACTTCAGTCCGGATGAGTCATACACTGGAAAAAAGCATCCTCTGTTCCAAAGAGTTTGTCTTTACACTAATGATTTTGGTACAAAATACAAAACCTTAAGAAATTTAAAGACGATTTTATTAAGAATAAGAAGAATTTGTCAGAATTATTAAAGCCAAGTTGACCTTAGTCAAACAAAATTCAGACAAATCGAATAAAAATTGGATTGTCTAGAGGCTCAAGTCCCAAAAACGTGGGGTCGGTTTGTATGGAGCCTATATCAAATTCTGGAGCGATATAGCCCATCTTCGAACTTGACTTGCATGTAGACAAAAGTCGAATTTGTGAAAAATTTCAGCACGCACAGAAAAAACTGAAACAAAATAAAAATCAATTATTGGCATAATTGAATGAAAAAATTATATCAAATACGATTTTTATTAAGTCAAACATGAAAATAATTGGTTGAATGAAAAACTGGCAAAAACATCAAAATTCACTGGTAATTGAATTCACAACATATCAATTACTATGTTCAATTGGACCAAGTATAAAAGTTATTGATTTAGGTATAATGCGTAATTGCCTGATAAAACTGTTTATGACGTTGCTACGTAACGAAAAATAAATTAATACAAACAATAAAATGTCATTTATTGTTATTATTAAGAATCTTCTTAAGAAAATGGTCGAATTTACCCGCAAATAAACCGTGGTATCGGTACCGCGATTCGAAATGTTAACATTTACTAACATTTTTGGCGCACCATATTGTATTTTTATCGCAGGTAAGTACCTTTATCTATATACCAGTTTTTTTGGTCAAGCGCGTTTTTTGGAAACTACACTGAAAGAATTCTCTTCGTAAAAATGAACATTTTCATTGTGAGTCTAATCTGTGACGTGTTGGTAGAATTCTTTCTCTCTCTCAAGCACATTCACGAAATACTCATGTACGTTCACGCAAACTGAACTTTTAAAGACGATTAACGGTTCACAACAATTTTTAGACTCACGAGAATTCTCGTGACTTCGACTATTAGTCGGGATCACGACGAAAGTATCACAGCACAAACTTTTTACTATGGAAAGTTAATTTAATATATTTAGTACATATTTCTACGTTCGTAAAATTTTTAAAATTCGCTGAAAACTTTAATAAAAATATGTAAATGATTTCTTTCGTTGTATAAACTTACACACATCCTGAATTGGGTCGTTTAAAAACTTGCGAATAAGCTTTGGAATATATATACAATTACATTCTTTCTATTTTGTTTTTGCAATTAGTTCGTGTACACGTCAAATTGCCCTATTAATGGATATAAGCCGACTGTCAAAAATATGTGGCCTAGAGGAAAATGTGTTTACTTCGAAAACGGGGATTTCGAGGATTTCTTCCCAGCAACAGAAGGTAAAATCATGTAAAACTTTGAAATATAATATACAGAAGAGCAGGATGCCTAAACAAATCGCATATAAATGAGGAAGATTTGGGAAATTCCAGCAGGTGGTACAGATAATTCAAAAACTGTTTTTTCTTTGTAAGTTAAATACGTCGTTTATAATGATTATTCCGTATTTTTCTACCAAACATGTACTTCGCTGTATTTTCAATTATACATATTTTCAGAATTTCTTTTTTATAATAAAATGCATAATTTTTTTTCAGAGTGTATTTGTATAATTTTCTTAAATTAATATAGATTATATAATACAAAGATTGTATTGATTAACATCGTAATAAACACAATTACGATAGTAATTGTATAGGTTACAAAATTCTATAAACATTGTACTCAGTTCAATTACGACTGTAATTGAAAACACTATATACTTCAAATACTAATGTATTTGGATTGAGTACTATGTCATTTGAATATTTTGACAAATTCCAATTACATTTATACTCAAGGCAAATATTACTTCATTTGAAAATAGTTTTATGACAACCTTACAATTTGGGTAATTGGATTTACAATTTTCGTCATAAGCTGAAAATCAAATACAAAAATAATTGAATTCACAATTTTTGTATTTGATTCAATTATTCCCTTTTTTCTGTGCGATAGGTTCATTATTGAAGACTGAGCTTGATTACAACAGACAGGCAGACAGACAATATATTTTTCAGTGTAAGGACCCTATACGATATGCATACAAAACCAGAAAAAAGGGGTTTCGCTTCTTCGAGTAGGAGGACGAAAATCCGCTACTTTTTTTTGCGATATTTGCCATTGGTTTTTCTTTTGAAATTTTCAGAGAAGGTTGAGGGTGGTCTCTAGACAAAAATTCCCGACATTATTTTTAGACCCTCATTCGGCATTTCGAGTTAAGGAACACAGACTCCAAGGATTTTGTTGCAGGTTGACTGTCTGAGTATATATTAATGCCAACATTTGTTGGAACATTACTTCTCAGCCAATTTGTCTCTTATTGCTAATATTTCGGCCTGAAAAATACTAATATACAGTGAATAGGTAATCCTTTCGCTATTCGAAGTTCCAGGTATTTAGAATATGCTCCGAAACCCACTTTCAAATTCAATTTGGAGTCATCGGTGTAAAAATCTAGATAATGTTTATATCCCGGGGTCTGTGTGAATCACGCCTCACTGTTGGGAATTAGAGTTTCAAACTTTTTGTCGAAAAGCTGTTTCGCCAGAGTGTAAATACAACGTTTGGCACATCTGGCATTATAGTGAGGCCCGAACTGTGGCCTTACCTTTTTTCCGACCATAACGATAGCTCGCGCAACCGTACATCCGTTGTTGCAGCCGACTGTTTGGCCAAAATGTCTACAGGCAATAGATGCAGCATGACATTAAGGGAATATGTTACTGTCTTACTGAATGCGCCTGACATACACAAGCATGCCATACGCTGCACTTTATCTAAACTTGTCGGCAGCAGAAGAGGCGGCCACCAGATCACAATACCATATAGCATTAGAGGTCTAACCAATGCCCGTCTAACCAGTGTATAGCCCAGTCAGTCCCGAAGGGCAAAAAGCACCAAAAATATATTTTCAATTCTAACATACCTCCTCCCACCACAAACTACTAAAGCCAGCTAAAATTCAATGCTCTACTAAAACAAGTAAGGAAAGTCTAAAGTCGGCGGGGCCGACTATATTATACCCTGCACCACTTTGTAGATCTAAATTTTCGAACCATATCACATCCGTAAAATGTGTTGGGTGCTATATATAAAGGTTTGTCCCAAATACATACATTTAAATATCACTCGATTTGGACAGAATTTGATAGACTTTTACAAAATCTATAGACTCAAAATTTAAGTTGGCTAATGCACTAGGGTGGAACACAATTTTAGTAAAAAAAAAAAATATGGGAAACATTTAAATCTGAAGCAATTTTAAGGAAACTTCGCAAAAGTTTATTTATGATTTATCGCTCGATATATACACTGTTATAAAAATATGTTTTTTATATGTTCCGATATAAACAAAATGTGTTTCGGGCACAATTTTTAAACACAATATATTTAAGTGCAAACATGTAATGTTCCTAAACTAACACAAAATGTTTGGGACACATATGTTAATATGTTAGAATATATTATGTTTGGGGCATGAATGTTTCATAAAAATAATATGCGTGAATGTAAACATATATAAATTTACCAATTTCGAGTAAACATATATATGTTGTGATACTTTATTCAGAGAGCGACAGAGAGAGAGAGTTAGTATAGAGAAAGAAATAGAGATGGAAACCGGGAGGGTTGAGTAAAAAGATATCAACATAACACAGCGAGAGAATGAAATGAGAGCAATTTCTGTGAAACCGCTTGTATGTTGTTTCGGAAAACTGTTTTATAATATGGCCAAAAATTTGGTATGCTTAAGTCTAAATATTATTTAATTTGAATAGTAGATTGAGTATTCGGAATAAAGAGAATAGACATTCGGAACCAAGAAAATAGACATTTGAAAAAAACAGCATATTTGTATTACAGAAAAAGATGCGAAGAACTCAAAAATTTCGTGGAAGTTAAAAATATGTGAGGGAATGAACACAATCTTCTTTGGGGAATTCTTCCAAGCATATACTATTTTTGGACTCAAAATGCTTCCAAACATATAATATGCTCACATAAAACAAACATATTAATGTTTCGGCGGTATCCAATAATATATGTGCTTCCTGCAAAATATGTTTGGAACATATGTTAGAGAAGCGATTTTTTTTGAGGGTGTATGTATTAGACGTTTAAGAAAATTAGAGTCATTTTTACAATTTTTCGACTAAGCAGTGGCGGCTGCTGGGTCCATATTAGTGCATATCGGGCGAAATATATATATGGGAGCTATATCTAAATCTGAACCGTTTTCTTCCAAAACCAATAGGGTTCTCTTCTGACCCAAATCAGGAACATGTGCCAAATTTGAAGGCGATTGGACTTAAATTGCGACCTAGACTTTGATCACAAAATGTGTTCACAGACAGACGGACATAGTTATATCGACTAAGGGACCCACCCTGAGCATTATTGTCAAAGACAACATGTGTCTGTCTCGTCTCCTTCTGGGTGTTACAAACATATGCACTATCTTATAATACCCTGTTCCACAGTGTGGCGCAGGGTATAAAAAGAAACAAAAAACAAGTATATACGGCAGTAAGTTCGGCCAGGCCGAAAGACTGTCATCTACAATCGAATTACTTGGGTTGTGGTAATACTTAAAAATTCGAAACATCGTCTTCTAAATTGTAAGTTAGTCCATACACCCTCACAAAAAATCGCTTCTGTAACATATACTCCCAAACATATTTTGCTTCAAGCACATACATTTTTGGGTATTGCCCAAACATTTATATGTTTGATCTCTTCCAATGTATAATATGTTTGAAAGCATATTGGTCTAAACAATATATGTTTGGCTAGTCTAAGTTCCAAACATTTTGTATTTTTGCATCCAAATTCAATAATGCTGTCTTCCAAAAAAACAATATGTTATTATGTGAACATATAATATGTTTGGAAGCATTTTGCACCCAAAAATATTATATGCTTAAAAAAATTCTCCCAAACAATATTGTGCTCAAAAATTTATTTATTTATTTATATATTTACAATCATAATGAATTATGAAAATAAACAGGTAATATAGGTGCTAACAACATAGGTTTTCGACCTGAATGCTCAAAATTTTGTTTCTGCCTAATTGTATATTCCCCCACATCTTTCTCACTTCCACGAGATTTTTTAGTTCTTAGCACCTTTTTCTGTAATACAAACATTGTAGAAGAAATTATTCAATTGTATGATTTTTTTATTTTAATTTTACCTTTTGCCGGACGGGGATTCGAACAGCGGACCACACAGTTTGTAAGGATCAAAGAAGTAGCTGATCAATTGCCCAAGGAAAAATAAAATGTTAATTTTGTAATAACAAGCAACAACCACCAACTTAATTCAATATCGCTCCCTGTTAAATAGCGCTCCAAGCTACTAAACACATATATGTTTATCGGCTATTTCTAAATTAGTATATGTTTGCATCCAAGCATATTATATTTACAAACATTTTATGTCCCAAACGTAATATGTTCTAACATATTAACATATATGTCCCAAACATGTTATGCTAGTTTATGAACATTATATGCTTGCACTCAAAAATATTGTGTTTAAAATTTTGTGTTCCAAACATATAATGTTTATAGCCAAACATATGAAAAACAGTCTTTTTCATCCGTGTACGTGGTATATATTAGACATAAAAGGTATGTATAGGTAAGTCTACAAATAATTAGGAATCGATATGGAGTTTTGCACGGTACTTTGAGAGCCAGAATTGGAAAGGACCAATTTTTGTGTGAGTTTGGATCGATTTATCTGTGGGCTATAATAACTATAGACCGATATGGACCTAGTTAGACATGGTTGTTAACGGCCATATACTAGCACAATGTACTAAATGTCAACTGACTCCGATGAAATTTTTGCTTCTCCAAACGGCACCGGAGGTCAAATCTGGGGATCGGTTTACATGGGGGCTATATATAAATAGACCGATATGACCAATTCCTGCATGGTTTTTAGAGACCATATATTTACATCACGTACAAAATTTCAACTCAATCGGATGAATTTTACTCTTCCAAGGGGCTCCGGATGTCAAATCTGGGGATTGGTTTATACGGGGCTATATACAATTATGGACCGATTTCGACCAATTTTTGAATGGGTCTTTGAGGCCATATATTAAAACCACGTACCAAATTTCAACTGAATCAGATGAATTTTGCTCTTCCAAGACCCTCCGGAGGGTACATCGGGGATCGGTTTATATGGTGGCTACATATAATTATGGACCGATATGCACCAATTCCTGCGTGGTAGTTAGAGAAAACATACCAACACCACGTACCAAATTTCAACCGAATCGGATGAATTTTGCTCTTCCACGATGCTCCGGAGGTCAAATCTGGCGATCGGTTTATATGGGGGCTATATATAATTATTCACCGATGTGGACACCTTTTTGAAGGGTTATTACAGACCATATAATAACACCATGTACCAAATTTTAGCCGGATCGGATGAAATTTGCTTCTCTTAGAGGCTCCGCAAGCAAAATCTGGTGATCGGTTTATATGGGGATATATATAATTATGAACCGATGTGGACCAATTTTTGCACAGTTGTTAAAGACCATATACTTACACCATGTACCAAATTTCAACCGGATCGGAAGAAATTTGCCTCTCTTAGAGGCTCCGGAAGCCAAATCTGGGGAGCGGTTAATATGGGGGCTATATATAATTATTATGGACATGCTTAGATCGACTCAGAATTTCATCACGACCCAGAATATATATACTTTATGGGGTCTTAGAGCAATATTTCGATGTGTTACAAACGGAATGACAAAGTTAATATACCTCCATCCTATGGTGGAGGGTATAAAAAACAAAGATGTAATATAGAACTTTTATTTTGAATCATGATTTTATTATGAAATTATTAACTCTTATTCAATTGTACACCTTAGAATGCTTTCATCCAATTCATTTTCATCAGTAATGTCTTGAAAATTTCACACTATTTTTTCAGAGGAGAAAAACATTTTTTCCACATTAAATTTCGAAATATTAATATTTGGAGGGAGTCTATTTCTAAGTTTAGTTATGACTGCTTTTGTGAACTTAATACAAATGGTTTTAATGACATCTTTATCAAGTTCAGAAATTCGTCACTCGCCGCTAAGCATTTCTAAAGAATACCCTATATACCATTATTGATTAAAAAAAGAATCAATACCACCTTCATAAGAACCAAATTCTATATTTGGCAATACAGTTGAGTTTCTTAAGATTTTGAAAGTCTAATCCGAATTTTTGTATGAAAAGATATCGTCAATTTAATACTGGTAATACTATTCAAATTGAAACAAGTATATAAAGCAATAAGTTCGGCCGGGCCGAATCTTAAATACCCACCACCATGAATCAAATATTATAGTTTCCTGTGAAAATTTCAGGGGGATTTGGTGACAAGCAGATCAGTTCAAAGATTTTACCTATGAAGACAAGATCAGATTCTGGATTTATAAGAACCATATTCGTTTGAGTTTTAGAGGAATCATAAACATCGTGTGCATGTGTGCAAGAAAACGATGAAATAACGCCTTGATTTAAAATCTAACATCTGTAGATTTTTATCCCCATTATTTAAATGATTACCAGAAGTAAAATCTGGAAAGTATAATTCAGTTTCAATCAATTCTCATTATCAATGCACATGGGCCGACATTTTCGGCACACCTCTTTATGGTCCTAAAATACTTCTAGATTTAAAATTTCATGCAAATTTGACAAAAAACTATGGTTTATAAAAGCCCAAGAAGTAAAATCGGGAGATCGGTCTATTTGGAGATAAACCAAAACATGGACCAACACACGCCATTTTCGGCTCTCATATTTAAGGTCCTAAAATACCTCTATATTTCTCATTTCAGGCAAATTAGATAAAAACTACGGATTCTAGAAGCCTAAAAAATAAAATCATTTCTTGCACACCTATTTATATTCCTAAAAACCTCCACATTTTCTATTTCAGGCAAAGTAGACAACAATTACGGTTTCTAGAAGCCCAAAAAGTAATATCGGGAGATCGGTCTATCTGATGGCTATATCAAAACATGGACCTATACTCACCATTTTCGGCATACCTTTTTATGGTCCTAAAATACCTCTAGATTTCCAATTTGAGGCAAGTTGGATAAAAACTACGGTTTCTATAAGTTAGGTTAGGTGTAGTGGTAGCCCGATGTATCAGGCTCACTTAGACTATTCAATCCATTGTGGTACCACATTGGTGAACTTCTCTCTTATCACTGAGTGCTGCCCGATTCTATGTTAAGCTCAATGACAAGGGACCTCCTTTTTATAGCCGAGTCCGAACGGCTTTCCACATTGCAGTGAAACCACTTAGAGAAGCTTTGAAATCCTCAGAAATGTCACCAGCATTACTTAGGTGGGATAAACCACCGCTGAAAAACTTTTTGGTGTTCGGTCGAAGCAGGAATCGAACCCACGACCTTGTGTATGCAAGGTGGGCATGCTAACCATTGCAGATCGGTCTATATGGGGGCTATACCAAAACATGGATCGATACTCACCATTTTTGGCACACCCCTTTGTGGTCATAAAATACCTCTAGATTTCCAATTTCAGGCAAATTGGATAGAAACTAAGGTTTTTATAAGCCCAAATCGGGAGGTCGGTATAGCCGATATAGCCTATCTTCGAACTTGACCTGTCTGCAGACAAAAGACGAGCTTGTGCGAAATTTCAGCCCGATTGCTTTATTATTGAAGACTGTAGCGTGATTACAACAGACAGACAGACAGCCAGACAGACAGACAGACAGACGGACAGACGGACATGGCTATATCGTCTTAGAATTTCTCCCTGATCAACAATATATATATACTTTATATAGTCGGAAATCGATATTTCGATGTGTTACAAACGGAATGACAAACTTATTATACCCCCGTCACCATTCTATTGTGGTGGGTGTAAAAAGCACCAAAAGCACTAAATGAAAACGTCAAAAAAGCACAAAGTTGGTGCTTTTTATACCCTCCATCATAGGATGGGGGTATATTAACTTTGTCATTCCGTTTGTAACACATCGAAATATTGCTCTAAGACCCCATAAAGTATATATATTCTGGGTCGTGGTGAAATTCTGAGTCGATCTAAGCATGTCCGTCCGTCCCTCCGTCCGTCCGTCCGTCCGTCCGTCCGTCCCTCCGTCCGTCCGTCCGTCCGTCCGTCTGTTGAAATCACGCTAACTTCCGAACGAAACAAGCTATCGACTTGAAACTTGGCACAAGTAGTTCTTATCGATGTAGGTCGGACGGTATTGAAAATGGGCCATATCGGTCCACTTTTACGTATAGCCCCCATATAAAGGGACCCTCAGATTTGGCTTGTGGAGCCTCTAAAAGAAGCATATTTCATCCGATCCGGCTGAAATTTGGTATATAGTGTTGGTATATGGTCTCTAACAACCACGCAAAAATTGGTCCACATCGTTCCATAATTATAAATAGCCCCCATATAAACCGATCCCCAGATTTGGCTTGTGGAGCCTCTAACAGAAGCATATTTCATCCGATCCGGCTGAAATTTGGTACATGGTGTTGGTATATGGTCTCTAACAACCATGCAAAAATTGGTCCACATCGGTCCTTAATTATATATAGCCCCCATATAAACCGATCCCCAGATTTGGCTTGCGGAGCCTAAAAGAGAAGCAAATTTCATCCGATCCGGCTGAAATTTGGTAAATGGTGTTGGTATATGGTCTCTAACAACCATGCAAAAATTGGTTCCCATCGGTCCATAATTATATATAGCCCCCATATAAACCGATCCCCAGATTTGGCTTGCGGAGCCTCAAAGAGAAGATAATTTCATCCGATCCGGCTGAAATTTGGTACATGATGTTGGTATATAGTCTCTAACAACCATGCAAAAATTGGTCCATATCGGTCCTTAATTATATATAGCCCCCATATAAACCGATCCCCAGATTTGGCTAGTGGAGCCTCTAAGAGAAGCATATTTCATCCGATCCGGCTGAAATTTGGTACATGGTGTTGGTATATGGTCTCTAACAATCATGCAAAAATTGGTCCACATCGGTCCATAATTATATATAGACCCCATCTAAACCGATATCCAGATTTGGCTTGCGAAGCCTCAAAGAGAAGCAAATTGCATCCGATCCCTCTGAAATTTGGTACATGGTATTGGTGTATGGTCTCTAACAACCGTGCAAAAATTGTTCCACATCGGTCCATAATTATATATAGCGCCCATATAAACCGATCCCCAGATTTGGTTTGCGGACCCTCAAAGAGAAGCAAATTATATCCGATCCGCCTGAAATTCGGTACATGATATTGGTATATGGTCTCTAATAACCGTGCAAAATTGGCCCACATCGGTTCATAATTATATATAGCCCCCATATAAACCCCAGATTTGGCTTGCGAAGTCTCCAAGAGAAGCAAATTTCATCCAATCCGGTTGTAATTTGGAACATGGTCCATATCGGTCCATAATTATATATAGCCCCCATATAAAACGTTCTCCAGATTTGACCTCCGGAGCCTCTTGGAGGAGCAAAATTCATCCGATCCGGTTCAAAGTAGGAACGTGGTGTTACACGCACAGAAAAAACATGTTTGGACATGGTTGCCGCATCCATTTAATGCTTATTTAGAGTATTTAATTGTCGCGAAAACCATGTATTTTGTCTTTGTAAAAATAATTTTCGAGCGGAGAAAAATATATGTTGGCAATAAGCATTTAAATGGTTCTCAAATGCCGCAAACATGTTCTATTATTTAAATGATAGAATTTGAGACCATTATATGGTCAGGAAAATCATGTACCTGACCATTCAATTTTTTTTTACTTTTTTGCAAAGAAAAAAGTATTTTTATAGTTTACGTATAGATATGTCTACAAGCATTACATGGCCATAAAGACCATGTACATTGTTTTCGTGACCATTTAATTTTTTAATTTTTTTGCAGCGACAAGAATTTTATAAAAACATTGAGCAGGTACACACGATCTTCATTTTGCGCGTCAGTCGTGTGTTGATTGTTTCTTGGAATGGACGGAGAATACGGAATTATTGTGTTTTGTGTTAATTTATTTATTCAGAAATGGCACGTGGTTTTATGTGAATACAAAAAAGGAAAGTGTAATTGAAACAAATGTATCTGGTTTTTGTTCTGCATTTTGACATATGGTATAATTTATTTTTATTTGCAGTTATATGATGTCTGTGTTTGTACATTTGATGGGCACGAAGTAAATATGGAATGATTTCTTATTGTTGAAATTGAACCAAACTAGAGTGTGTAAAAATATGTGAAGTTTGCTTGCACAACATTATAAATACAAATAAACAATGAATTAGTTTATAAATAAATAAAAACAAATAAATAAAATTGATTTTGTGTTTTCTTTTCTCAAGTGGCGTCCTTTTTCGACGACGAAAAAAGTTTTTTCATAAAAATCAAAACATTTTAGGTTGTGACCATGTTCTTTTAACTAGAAGAAAAACATTTTTAACGAATAACATAACATTTTAGATCGTGACCATTGTCTTTTAATGGAAACAAAATTCTTTTTATCAATATAATAACATTTTAGATGAGGACAATTGTATTTTTCTTAGAACCATGTTCACTGAGCCAACATGGTTGCAGGTTAAAATGTTACATGGTCGCCGCAAAAATAGCTGCTATCATATTATTTTGCTCTTCGAATATGATTGTGACAATCATGTTTCTTCTCTGCGTGTAGTATATGGTCGCTAACAACCATACCAAAATTGGTCCAATCACACAAAAATTGGTCCATATCGGTTCATAATCATGGTTGCCACTAGAGCCAAAAATAATCTACCAAAATTTTATTTCTATAGAAAATGTTGTCAAAATTTTATTTCTAGAGAAAATTTTGTTAAAATTTTATTCGGTTCATAATAAAATTTTCATCATTGTCAAAATTTTATTTCTATAGAAAATTTTGTCAAAATTTTATTTCTATAGAAAATTTTGTTCAAATTTTATTCGGTTCATAATCATAGTTGCCACTCGAGCCAAAAATAATCGACCAAGATTTTATTTCTATAGAAAATTTTGTCAAAAGTTTATTTCTATAGAACATTTTGTTAACATTTTATTTCTGTAGAAATTTTTGTCAAAATTTTCTTTTTATAGAAAATTTTGTCAAAATTTTTATTTCTATAGAAAATTTTGTGAAAATTTAATTTCCATAGAAAATTTTTTAATATTTTCTTTCTGTAGAAAATTTTGTCAAAATTGTATGTCTACTTTGTAAAACTGAATAATATACGTATTGGATCGATCTTTTTTGATTTAATATATACCAAGTATGGACATACGATTTAGAAGATGGTGTTTGGAGGTTTTAAGATACCTTGCCATCGGCAAGCGTTACCGCAACTTAAGTAATTCGATTGTGGATGGCAGTGTTTAGAAGAAGTTTCTACGCAATCCATGATGGAGGGTACATAAGCTTCGGCCTGGCCGAACTTACGGCAGTATATACTTGTTTTTTTTTTTTTTTGAAAAGGCACTAAAAAGGCAATTTGGTGCTTTTTGGAAATCAAAAATCACTAAATTTGGTGCTAAAAGCACCAAATTTTCATCACTGGTATAGCAAATGCACAATATTCTGTTTTAGTCCCCACTTTTTGTACCCTTCACCACTCCTGGGGCACAGGGTATAATTCCCTATTGTATTTTTGCACGAGTACAAAGCTACCGTGACGTTTCTCGTCTTTTCCACAATATTAAGATTAAAGTTCAGCTTCCTGTCGGGCAAATACCTACGTCACATACCAAATTTCAACACGATCGGATGAAATTAGCTCATCTAAGAGGCTTCGGAGATCTAATCAAGAGATCGGTTTATATGGGGGCTATACCTAGACGTCCGATTTGGCCCATCTTCTATGGTGCGAGTATTGCAAATCAATACATCAATAACAACAACTTGTATTGGATTGGGGAAAATTTCTTAAAACATGAAAATAAACATAAAGAATTTTTTTTTGCAATACAAATTAATTACATTTAGCTTCAGTGTATTGGTGAACTTTTTTGTTTTTAATTCAAATTCCAAGCAATTTTACATTATTTTGATTTTCATATGACTTATTTCAAGTGAGTGTTCTTTCCACAAAGTGAAATACATCAAACTAATCAATATTTAAAACTCACTCACCTGTAAATTTTTAAATTGATGTGTACTGCACAGACGTAATATAATGCGGTTCAAACGAAACCAGAATGATATCGTTGGGCTCAGATTGGCATTCATATTTGTATTAGCTTCTGTAGTACGTTGAGCATCTGCCGAGTCATAATCTGTGGATAAATACGAAAAAAAAACAACAAACCAAATGAAGCAATAATCGTAAAAATTCTCAAGGGAATTTTACATATAAATCTGTTTTTCGCGATATTCTTCATTATTTCTTGTTCTTCAAATTCCCAAGGGACGTCAGGTAAATATTTTGTGAGTTATTTATTTTTGGTTGTTTAGATTAATGTAAGTTACTCAGTGTATTATGTATTAGCACAAAATCCCCTAAGACAATTTCCCATTAATGTTGGGAAAGAAACAGATGTCTTTAATTTTAAAGAATATATTTTTATAGGAACGTTTAGGAGACACAATTTATATGACACGAAATACTGGCAAATTTTGATATATTCCCCTGGCGGATGAAAAGTACTACGATTTGTAATGGTGGATTTGTTAGAATTTGAAAAAAATGTAACTTAAAATAGACAAGTATATACGGCCGTAAGTTCGGCCAGGCCGAATCTTATGTACCCTCCACCATGGATTGCGTAGAAACTTCTACTAAAGACTGTCATCCACAATCGAATTACTTGGGTTGCGGTAGCACTTGCCGATGACAACGTATCTTAAAACTTCGTAACATCGTCTTCTAAATTGTAAGTTAGTCCATGCGGGGTATATATTAAACAAAGAAAGGCCGATTAAATACGTATATAATTCAGTTTGACAAAATTTTCTATAGAAATAAAATTTTGACAACATTTTCTATAGAAATAAAATTTTGACAAAATTTTCTATAGAAATAAAATTTTGACAAAATTTTCTATAGAAATAAAATTTTGGTGGATTGTTTTTGGCGATTTGGACCAATTTTTATGTGATTGGTCATCGGCTATATATAACTATAGAGCGCTATGGACTAATTTTTGCATCGCTGTTAGCGGCCCTATACTCCAAGAGGTTTCGGAGATCAAATCTGGGTATCGATTTATATGGGGACCATATATAATTATGGACTGATACGGACCAATTTTTGCACGGTTATTAGAGACCATATACTAACACCACGTACCAAATTTCAACCGGATCGGATGAATTTTGCTCCTTCAAGAAGCTTCGGAGGTCAAATCTGGGAATCGGTTTATATGGGGGATATATATAATTATGAACCGATATGGGCCAATGTTTGCATAGTTGTTAGAGACCATATACTAACACCATGTACAAAATTTCAACCGGATCGGATGAATTGTGCTCCTCTAAGAGGCTCCGGAGGTCAAATCTGGGGATCGGTTTATATGGGGGCTATATATAATTATGAACCGATATTGACCAATTTTTGCATGGTTGTTAGAGACCATATACTAACACCACGTACCGAATTTCATCCGGACCGGGTGAATTTTACTCCTCCAAGAGGCTCCGCATGCCAAATCTGGGGGTCGGTTTATATGGGGGCTATACGTAAAAGTGGTCCGATATGGCCCATTTGCAATACCATCCGACCTACATCAATAACAACTACTTGTGCCAAGTTTCAAGTCGATAACTTGTTTCGTTCGGAAGTTAGCGTGATTTCAACAGACGGACGGACGGACATGCTTAGATCGACTCAGAATTTCACCACGACCCAGAATATATATACTTTATGGGGTCTTAGAACAATATTTCGATGTGTTACAAACGGAATGACAAAGTTAATGTACCCCCATCCTATGGTGGAGGGTATAATGAACAAAAGCCAGTGATGTGTTGTGTTTGCCCGTATCCATTTGATGTTCTTCTATAACCATGAACAAAAACGTTTTATCAATTCCACCAATATTTGAAATCGGTATTCATGTGAATTGCGAAAATTATTTCAAATCCTTTAATTTTTTTTTTCAGAAAAATAATCTTATTATCTTAGTTAATGTAAAATATTCTTTAAAAATGTGATATTTCTTATTTCAGGGAGCGCAGCGAAGCCAGTCGGGTTTGGCTAGTACTTTATAATAAAGGGAAATTTCACTCCGGAGGAATGTTTTATTTCTTTGTGTGTACAGCACGAACATCTTGGTATTAAAATAAAATGAGCTTCTTAAGCTAGCAATAAATGTAGCTGTCATTTCTAATTTGACACATACCCAAGAGTTGGTTTGGCAACATTTTGTATCAGTTCCATGATGCAAGGTGAATGACCTGTGGACGTTTGTAATGAAATATGTTACTTACTTGTCTGCAACAGCTGAGCCTCGTCTCTGGGATACGTCATGGGACTGTGGCAAGAGGAGCTCGAATTAGTTGAGTCAAGAGATTCGTCAATATTGCACCGTGTAATACCAGCCTGTAAAAAAAGAAAAACAAAAATATAATGGTTCCCATCGGATTGGAAGATTAACAATTTTTGATTTGCTTCATCTTTCTATATACCATTGTTCTGTGCATCAGCATCTTCGAAAAAAAGAAAATATATTTGTCCCTAATGCCCAACGCAGCGCCCTGAGTAGTTTTATAGATGTCCCTGTGACTGTCTGACAGTCCGTCCATCTATATGTGATCATCATCAAGTGTGCCAAATTTTATTGAAATCGGTTCAGATTTAGATATAGCTTCATATATCTGTCGCCCCATTTATACTCATATGACTACAGAGGTTAAACTTTTACATGGAATTTTCGACAAAGAGTAAAATTAATAGTTTAGCTTTGCATGCCAAATGTGTTAAATATCGATTCAGATTTAAATATAAAGCTCATATTTCGTAAATATCGGTTCAGATATAGCTATAACTTCCATATATATATGTGGCTCGATTTAGACTCTTAAGACCACCGGAGGTCAAAGTTTCACTCTCATTTACTTGAGTAGAGTAGAAAAACCATTCTTCCTACGCATGCCGAAATCGTATTCAGATTTAGATTTACTTCCCATACTCGATTTTGGTTGTAAATATATATGGCAACTATATCTAAATCTGAACCGACTTTTCAATAGGGATTGTTTTTGAGCCGAAAAAAGACCCTAAGCCAAATTTTAGTACAATCGGACATGGACTTTGCACACAAAAATACATCAACAGACAGATATCGCTAAATCGACCCAGAAATTCATTCTACAACAATGGGTATACTAAAAGATTGGTCTGTGACTGATCTTGGCTTTACATACAAATACGCAAATTTATTACACCTTGTACCAAAGATTATGAACATTCTTTTAATTCAATTTTGTTTGTTTTAACCCTTTCACTACCGACGTCCACCTAGGATGACATTCGAAAACGACACCAAACTCTATTTCCCGACTTAGTTTCGATTTATTTCTCCATGTTATTTTAAAGTAGAGGCTTTAATCTAAATAAGCTATAAATATTTTCCATATTGGTGAGCACTAAAATGCAGTTCTATAAACTTCTTTAACAATAAATGAAAACAAGTGAGTAAAATAGAAAGTCGGGTGGGGCCGACTATATCATACCCTAAACCACCCCTACTGAATTAGTAAACATTATTTGTGAGGTATCAATGGTATAGGTTTGGGAAAAATCGCATTTCCATATTTAAGAATGGGGAATGGGAGTTTAATCACAATCCGAACAGAAATGTCTGATTTTAGGAGCTATAGTTGATTCTGAACCTACAGAGTTAGTTTGCCACTAATATTGAGTCAATTATTAAATAAATAAATAAGACTAGTATGGCCAAATTTGGGAAAATTGATCGATACATATATGGGAGCTATATCTAAATCTGAACCGATTTGAATGATATATTCCAAATTTGGTTGATACCACAGAAGGATACTTTGTGCTAAATTAGAGTAAGATCGGGTATTAAATAAGGCTTTTATGTTCAGAAATAATGTTAAAGGGGTACATTTTTGAAAAACAGGCGATACATATATGGGAGCTATATCTAAATCTGAACTGATTTGAATTATATTTTCCAAGTTTTGTTGATATTACTGTGCTAAATTTGAGTAAGATCGGTTAATAAATGAGGCCACTATGGTAAAAAATAAGGTAATAAGGGGCAAATTTTTCCAAATCGGTCGCTACATATACACTGTTAGAAAAACATGTTTTTCATATGTTCCGATATAAACAAAATGTGTTTCGCGCACAATTTTAAAACACAATATATTTAAGTGCAAACATGTAATGTTCCTAAACTAACACTAAATGTTTGGGACATCTATATTAATATGTTAGAATATATTATGTTTGGGGCATGAATGTTTCATAAAAATCATATGTGTGAATGCAAACATATATAAATTTACAAATTTCAATTAAACATTCATATGTTGTGATATTTTATTCAAAGCGTCAGAGAGAGTATAGAGAAAGAAATAGAGATGGAAACCGGGAGAGTTGACGAAAGATATCAACATAACACAGCGAAAGAATCAAACGAGAACAATATCTGTGAAACCGCTTGTATGTTGTTTTGGAAAACTGTTTTATGATAAGGCCAAAAATTTGATATGCTTAAGTCTAAATATTATTTAATTTGAATAAAGAGAATAGACATTCGGAACCAAGAGAATAGACATTTGAAAAACAAACAGCATATGTTTTCGCCTTGAGAGCAGCATTTTATGTATGTGTGGACATGTGTTTTGTTTATCATTTTGGCATTATAGACACAATTTTTTTCTTGGTTCGTTAAAATAAATCAGGGGTCTTCATAAAAATAACGTAAGGGCACTATACTCTTTTTAGAGTTGGGACAGTAAAATGAAATAAGGAGGAAATAGTGAAAAATTACACAGTAAAATGTATAAAAACAAAGTTTAGTTCCTCTTTATTAATAAGTAGTCCACGAGGAGTTGACGGACACCTTCAAATATAAAAGCGGGCATTAAGTTCGAGTTTTGCAGCTAAAACAATTTAAAAAGTTTATTTTCTTTAAAATTAATTATTAAAGAAAAATAAAAGGCATTTTAGAGCGATGGTGTTAAATGCTAGTAAAAAACTGTTCACGCCAGTTTTTTGTTACAAAATTGTTATTTTTGCAAAAAAAAAAAAATTATATTTTATCCAAAAATCATTCAATTTCGTTTATATTAAGCACTGTTATTGACTATAAATCTTTAATAACCCACATTTCGAAGTTTCATTATAAAAATTTAAGTATAAATACAAATGTTATTTTTTGGGCTCAAAATGCTTCCAAACATATAATATGTTCACATAAAACAAACATATTAACGTTTCGGCAGTATCCCATAATATATGTGCTTCCTGCAAAATATGTTTGGAACATATGTTAAAGAAGCGATTTTTTTTGAGGGTGTATATGGGAGCTAACAGGTTGGCTGATAAGTCCCCGGTCTAGCAAAGAAAAACACATTTTTGGTCAAAATTCGTTTTTATTATTCAACATAGTTCCCTTCAAGAGCGATACAACGATTATAACGACCTTCCAATTTATAGATACCATTTTAGAAGTACTCCTTCGGTTTTGCCTCAAAATAGGCGTCAGTTTCGGCGATCACCTCTTCATTGCAGCCAAATTTTTTTCTCTTCGAGCATCCTTTTGAGGTCTGAGAACAAGAAAAATTCGTTGGGGGCCAGATCTGGAGAATACGGTGGGTGGGGAAGCAATTCGAAGCCCAATTCATGAATTTTTGCCATCGTTTTCAATGACTTGTGGCACGGTGCGTTGTCTTGGTGGAACAACACTTTTTTCTTCTTCATATGGGGCCGTTTTGCCGCGATTTCGACCTTCAAACGCTCCAATAACGCCATATAATAGTAACAGTTGATGGTTTTTCCCTTCTCAAGATAATCGATAAAAATTATTCCATGCGCATCCCAAAAACAGAGACCATTACTTTGCCAGCAGACTTTTGAGTCTTTCCACGCTTCGGAGATGGTTCACCGGTCGCTGTCCACTCAGCCGACTGTCGATTGGATTCAGGAGTGTAGTGATGGAGCCATGTTTCATCCATTGTCACATATCGACGGAAAAACTCGGGTGTATTACGAGTTAACAGCTGCAAACACCGCTCAGAATCATCAACACGTTGTTGTTTTTGGTCAAATGTGAGCTCGCGCGGCATCCATTTTGCACATAGCTTCCGCGTATCCAAATATTGATGAATGATATGACCAAATATAATAAATGATATGACAAACTAATTGACTTACAGACCTCAAATTTTGACACGAATCATTTGAAGGTTGGTACTATATAAAAATAATATGCATTTAATACTAGCGACGCCATCTATGTGTCAGACCGGGGATTTATCAGCCAACCAGTTATATCTACATCTGAACCGATTTGGATAATATTTTACACATAGAGAGTCAGTCTTTTAGAAGATTAGAGTAAGCCAAGTTTGAGTAGGATCGGTTGATAAATAAGGGGTTTATGGCCAAATTTGTGAAAATCCAGCGATGCATATATATGGGAACTATAGCTAAATCTGAACCTATTTCGATGATTTTTTGCACATATAGTAAGTCTTAAAGAAAACTAGATTTGGCCAACTTGAAGTCAGATCGGTTGATAAATAAGGGACTTATGGCCAAATTTGGGAAAATCGGGTGATATGGGAGCTATATCTAAATCTGAACCGATTTCGATGACATTTTGCACACTTAATTGGATTACTTCGAGGCAAATTTAACGTCGATCGGTTAGTAAATAAACGCAATCTGACCCCATTTATCGAAATCGGACGATACATATATATGGAAGCTATATCTAAATTTGATCCAAATTCAATAGCATTCGTCTCTGTACCAAAAAACTACCACATACCAAATTTCATCAAAATCGGTTAATAATTGTGACCGGGATCCTGCGAACAACAAATACATGGACAGACGAACGGACGGACACCAAGCGCTAGATCGACTCAGCAGGTGATTCTGAGTCGATCGGTATATAAATATTTTATGGGGTCTAAAATCAATATTTCTGGTAGGCACATTTTTTGGCAGATCAAAGTTATAATACTCTGATCACTATGTGGTTTAGGGTATAAATACGACATTTTGAGTCCATTTTTCAACTGTATGTCTTTAGTAAATGGACATTCGTACAAAAACTATAGCTGATATTTTTTGTTAATATTTTTTCTCACACTTCGATAGATATAATAGGTCGATTAGCGCTTATTTTCATAGAGCTATTTGGTCACAATTTAAGAATCAAATTTTCAGAACAAACTCATATAGCTCTTGAAGTAATTGAGTTAGGTCCTCAGAATTACAATTTTTATTCTACCTGCTCTTAATACAATTAAAAACAGAAGAAAATTTTAAGTTTGTAACATTAGGTAGTGAAAGGGTTAAAGAAATTATTCTTTAGTATAGGGCAATGTGCCTCAAAAAAGTGAACCCTGTATTTCACTAAAGCCAATTTAACTCACTTTTTGTTCATAGAAGTATTATGTTTTGAGAAAGTTTTCTAGCCTTTAATAATTTTTTGCGTACGTTAGTTAAACTAACTGAAAAGAGGGGAAAATTATATACAAATAAAACATAAAGATTTGCTAAATTCGTGTCTTCCGGAAAATAGTTTAGAATTTCTTCAAATTTGTAAATTTTACAGTGACATCTGCGTTTGTAATACAGTTTAGTTCAAATTTTCTAAAATTAATTTTTAATTTTTCTTTCCTGATGGGGGTCACTGTTTTTTTTGAGTGTATGTTACATAATCTTTCATAGTAGTATTCATACACAAGAAGATTGTGAAGAGAAGGGAGAGTTTTGAAATTTTATGTTATTTCATCATAGTTTTCGTTTTTATTCTTACCGCAATCAGACTGCTGCTAACGACAGCTTTTCCACTTTTGGCACTCGTATTAAAATGTTCAATAACTTCCCAATTTGATTTCTTTGGCGTGGATGGTTGCTGTTGGTAAACCGGTTGCATTGCTCCAGATGATTGGGTCGACATGCTGAGATCCACCGTAGGTTGAACCGTTGAATTGGATTGTTTCAGAGATGAGGATCGTTTGAAAAATTTGTGTTTTCTAGTATCCTGTAAGACGAATTTCATAGGATAAATAGATTAGTTATATTACGTTTTTAATTGAACTATTTTAATACGATAACAGGTAATATCATTTTAAAGATCCGCTTTATTGAAATAAAAGAAACAGAATCTCCATATAACTATATACATACACTGTTAGAAAAATATGTTTTTCATATGTTCCGATAGAAACAAAATGTGTTTCGGGCACAATTTTAAAACACAATATATTTAAGTGCAAACATGTAATGTTCCTAAACTAACACTAAATGTTTGGGACATCTATGTTAATATGTTAGAATATATTATGTTTGGGGCATGAATGTTTCATAAAAATCATATGTGTGAATGCAAACATATATAAATTTACAAATTTCGACTAAACATACATATGTTGTGATATTTCATTCAAAGCGACAGAGAGAGTAACATATAGAGAAAGAAATAGAGATGGAAACCGGGAGAGTTGACGAAAGATATCAACATAACACAGCGAAAGAACCAAAAGAGAATAATTTCTGTGAAACCGCTTGTATGTTGTTTCGGAAAACTGTTTTATGATAAGGCCAAAACTTTGATATGCTTAAGTCTAAATATTATTTAAGAGAATAGAAATCAGGTGTCTTCACAAAAATAACTAAAGGGCACAATACTCTTTTTAGAGTTGGGACAGTAAAATGAAATAAGGAGGAAATAGTGAAAAATTACACAGTAAAATGTATAAAAACAAAGTTTAGTTCCTCTTTATTAATAAGTAGTCCACGAGGAGTTGACGTACACCTTCAAATATAAAAGCGGGCATTAAGTTCGAGTTTTGCAGCTAAAACAATTTAAAAAGTTTATTTTCTTTAAAATGAATTATTAAAGAAAAATAGAAGGCATTTTAGAGCGATGGTGTTAAATGCTAGTAAAAACTGTTCACGCCTAACTAAATTTATGTTTATATTATAAAATTATTTATGTATGTTTATACTCGACTCCACGTTCTTCTTTTGTTAGAGTTTTTGAATTCCTTCCAAATTTTAAAGTTTTGTACCAAAAACAGTTTTTTGTTACAAAATTGTTATTTTTGCAATAAAAAAATAATATTTTATCCAAAAATCAGTCAATTTCGTTTATATATAAATCTTTAATAACGCACATTTCGAAGTTTCATTATAAAAATTTAATATAGTATAAATATAAATGTGTAAATTAAAAAAAAAAGTGTTCGGTCGGAGCAGGGATTGAACCCACGACCCTTTGCATGCAAGGCAGACATGCTAACCACTGCTCCACGTGGCAAACAAATGTATGTTTCTGTTAAATAATGTTATGTTTGCATGGGCTCGTGGATGCTGCAAACTATGCTATATAAATGTAACTTATAACGATAAATATCTACTGGTGACAGCTACGTAGCCCAGTGGATAGTGTGTTGGCTTACAAACTGTATGGTCCTCGGCTCGATTCTCCGTGCAGGCGAAAGGTAAAATTTAAAAAATGTATAAAAGTGAATAATTTCTTCAACATTATTTGTATTACAGAAAAAGGTGCCAAGAACTAAACTATTTCGTGGAGGTGAAAATTACGAGTATGTTAGGGAATGAGCACAATCGTCTTTAAGAAAAATTCTTCCAAGCATATAACATTTTTGGGCTCAAAATGCTTCCAAACATATAATATGTTCACATAAAACAAACATATTAATGTTTCGGCAGTATCCAATAATATATGTGCTTCCTGCAAAATATGTTTGGAACATATGTTAAAGAAGCGATTTTTTTTGAGGGTGTACGTAAGGAAAGTGTAAAGTAGACGTTTTGGGCACTTTCGCCACACAGTTGTTCGTTCAAATTTGCTAGGAGGTATTATACCCACCATCATATGGTGGTGATGGGGGTATAGTAAGTTTTTTATTCCGTTTATAACACATCGAAATATCGATTTCTGACTACACCCTCAAAAAAAATCGCCTCTCTAACATATGTTCCAAACATATTTTGCAGGAAGCACATATATTATTGGATACTGCCGAAACATTAATATGTTTGTTTTATGTGAACATATAATATGTTTGGAAGCATTTTGAGCCCAAAAATATTATTTGCTTGCAAGAATTTTCCCCAAAGAAGATTGTGCTCATTCCCTAACATAATTTTCACTTCCACGAAATTTTTTAGTTCTTGGCACCTTTTTCTGTAATACAAATAATGTTGAAGAAATTATTCAATTTTATAATTTTTTTAAATTTTACCTTTCGCCTGGACGGAGAATCGAACCGAGGACCATACAGTTTGTAAGCCAACACACTACCACTGAGCTACGTAGCTGTTATAGTCACCAGAAGACAATTATCGTTATAAGTTACATTTATATAGCATAGTTTGCAGCGCCCACGAGCCGATGCAAACGAAACATTATTCAACAGAAACATATATTTGTTGACCACGTGGAGCAGTGGTTAGCATGTCCGCCTTGCATGCAAAGTGTCCTGGGTTCAATCCCTACTCCGACCGAACACCATTTTTTTTTTAATTTTTGTATTTATATTTTTATATTATTAAATTAAATTTTTACAATGAAACTTCGAAATGTGTGTTATTAACCCTCTAATGCCCAAGCCCGCCTTTAGGCGGTCTTCATTTTGTAAGGAAGCTTTTAGTAAAACACACCTTAAGACAACAAAAATCGGTAAAATAAAAAGAAAACTTAGTTGAAACTGTTCAAGAGGCTTTGTAGCATATACTGAATTTTACCGTGTAAATTTTTCGGCCCGCCCGACTTTAGACTTTACTCACATGTTTTGTAATAAAGTTTGGGATATACAATTATTAGAATTTGGGTGAAAATTAACCAATACTGTATCTAAGTCTCGTACACAATTATCCCTATAGTCCTCAGCATTTAACTAACACATACAGTCGAGTACATCTATTTATAGACCAGTGAGTAATGCACACACAAAACCCACTTAAAGAAACACCTCCATCATAGGATGGGGGTATATTAACTTTGTCATTCCGTTTGTAACACATCGAAATATTGCTCTAAGACCCCATAAAGTATATATATATATACTGGGTCGTGGTGAAATTCTGAGTCGATCTAAGCATGTTCGTCCGTCCGTCCGTCTGTTGAAATCACGCTAACTTCCGAACGAAACAAGCTATCGACTTGAAACTTGGCACAAGTAGTTGTTATCGTTGTATAGGTCGGATGGTATTGAAAATGGGCCATATCGGTCCTTTTTCACGTATAGCCCCCATATAAAGGGACCCTCAGATTGGCTTGTGGAGCCTCTAACGGAAGCATATTTCATCCGATCCGGCTGAAATTTGGTACATGGTGTTGGTATATGGTCTCTAACAACCATGCAAAAATTGGTCTACATCGGTCCATAATTATATATAGCCCCCATATAAACCGATCCCCAGATTTGGCTTGCGGAGCCTAAAAGAGAAGAAAATTTCATCCGATCAGGCTAAAATTTGGTACATGATGTTGGTATATGGTCTCTAACAACCATGCAAAAATTGGTCCATATCGGACGTTAATTATATATAGCCCCCATATAAACCGATCCCCAGATTTGGCTTGTGGAGCCTCTAAGAGAAGCATATGTCATCCCATCCGGCTGAAATTTGGTACATGGTGTTGGTATATGGTCTCTAACAATCATGAAATTTGGTACATGGTGTTGGTATATGGTCTCTAACAATCATGCAAAAATTGGTCTACATCGGTCCATAATTATATATAGCCCCCATATAAACCGATCCCCAGATTTGGCTTGCGGAGCCTAAAAGAGAAGAAAATTTCATCCGATCAGGCTAAAATTTGGTACATGGTCTCTAACAACCATGCAAAAATTGGTCCATATCGGACGTTAATTATATATAGCCCCCATATAAACCGATCCCCAGATTTGGCTTGTGGAGCCTCTAAGAGAAGCATATGTCATCCCATCCGGCTGAAATTTGGTACATGGTGTTGGTATATGGTCTCTAACAATCATGCAAAACTTGGTCCACATCGGTCCATAATTATATATAGCCCCCATATAAACCGATCCCCAGATTTGACTTGCGGAGCCTAAAAGAGAAGCAAATTTCATCCTATCCATCTGAAATTTGGTACATGATGTTGGTATATGGTCTCTAACAACCATGCAAAAATTGGTCCATATCGGTCCATAATTATATATAGACCCCATATAAACCGATCTCCAGATTTGGCTTGCGAAGCCTCAAAGAGAAGCAAATTGCATCCGATCCGGCTGAAATTTGGTACATGGTATTGGTATATGGTCTCTAACAACCATGCAAAAATTGGTCCACATCGGTTCATAATTATATATAGCCCCCATATAAACAGATCCCCAGATTTGGCTTGCGAAGTCTCCAAGAGAAGCAAATTTCATCCAATCCGGTTGTAATTTGGAACATGGTGTTAGTATATGATCTTTAACAACCGTGCCAGATTTGGTCCATATCGGTCCATAATAATATATAGCCCCCATATATAACGTTCTCCAGATTTGACCTCCGGAGCCTCTTGGAGGAGCAAAATTCATCCGATCCGGTTCAAATTAGGAACGTGGTGTTAGTATATGGTCGCTAACAACCATACCAAAATTGGTCCAATCACACAAAAATTGGTCCATATCGGTTCATAATCATGGTTGCCACTAGAGCCAAAAATAATCTACCAAATTTTATTTCTATAGAAAATTTTGTTAAAATTTTTTTTTTATAGAAAATTTTGTCAAAATTTTATTTCTAGAGAAAATTTTGTTAAAATTTTATTCGACTCATAATAAAATTTTCATCATAGTCAAAATTTTATTTCTATAGAAAATTTTGTCAAAATTTTATTTCTATATAAAATTTTGTTCAAATTTTATTCGGTTCATAATCATGGTTGCCACTCAAGCCAAAAATAATCTACCAAGATTTTATTTCTATAGAAAATTTTGTCAAAAGTTTATTTCTATAGAAAATTTTGTCAAAATTTTATTTCTAGAGAAAATTTTGTCAAAATCGTATGTCTACTTTGTCAAACTGAATTATATACGTATTGGATCGATCTTTTTTGATTTAATATATACCACGTATGGACTTACATACAATTTAGAAGATGGTGTTAGGAGGTTTTAAGATACCTTGCCATCGGCAAGCGTTACCGCAACTTAAGTAATTCGATTGTGGATGGCAGTGTTTAGAAGAAGTTTCTACGCAATCCATGATGGAGGGTACATAAGCTTCGGCCTGACCGAACTTACGGCCGTATATACTTGTTTTTTTTAAGAAAACGAAGCATTCTAGCTACAAATGTTTTATGCTCCGTTTCTTAGAAACGATACAACTTTTCGATTGAACAATATTAGATATAAACTAATTCTTCAATATATTCGAAAATGTTTACTACAATCTCGAAAGAGTAAATGGAGCATGGGTGCATTGCATAGTTATGTGTTCTCGCTTCTTGTCGTCATATTTACAGCGATAAGCCATTCGTTCTTCAAAAAAGGAACAGCGCTTCATAAAAATAAAATCGATTGTGGTTTTAGAATAAAAATGCTAAAATAATAATTTTGTAATATATGAATTTGTTTTGATGGTAAAAATTAAAACTTCTTAGAGAGATACAAAAAACCGTTAAACAAGAACACAATTTTCTACACCCGTTTCCCAACGTTTTATCTTTTTACGGGTATGTATCGCACAAGTTCGACAACTTTTGTAATAGTAAGCTTATGTATATTCAACTCGTAGTCATCTTCAAAATTTAATAAAAATTTCACAATTATTTTTACTACAAAAGAGGAAACGATGACAATTAAATAAATCTTGTGAAAATGGGGATAATATAAAGAAATGTATATATCCATTCCAAACAAACGGATAAAAAATCAAACGATTTACGTTCGTCTAAAATGTCGTTTGGGGTGAAGACTTATATGTTTGCTTCTCGATATAAAATTTGACACAAATAGGTTTTTAGATCAGGAACAGTCTTACTGACTATGGCATAATTGATTTATGTTTAAATTTAACTCACGTATCCACACATATATTACGCCAGATATGCACTCCTATTGGTATTTTTATACCTTTTATACCACTACAGTGGTATAGGGTATAATAAGTTTGTGCATTTGTATGTAACGCCAAGAAGGAAAAGTCGGAGACCCATCGTTTAGTATACTGACTGTCTTAGAATTAAAATCTGAGCCGATTTAGCGATGTCCGTCTGTCTGTCTGTTCATGTATTTTTGTACACAAAGTACAGGTCGCAGTTTAAGTCCGATCGCCTTCAAATTTGGCATAGGGTCGTTTTTTGGAACAAAGACAATCGCTATTGATTTTGGAACAAATCGGTTCAGATTTAGATATAGCTGTCATATATATATATATATATATATATATATATATATATATATATATATATATATATATATATATATATATATATATATATATATATATATATATATATATATATATATATATATATATATATATATATATATATATATATATATATATATATATATATATATATATATATATATATATATATATATATATATATATATATATATATATATATATATATATATATATATATATATATATATATATATATATATATATATATATATATATCCCCGACCTGGTCATAATTGGCGTGTTTATCATCCGATTCTTCAAATTCAGTACATCCGAATATTTTATGAGTCTCGAAAAACTCGTTCAGATTTAGATATAGCTCCCATATATATCTTTCGTCCGATTTAGACTCATATGGCAATGAAATTTTGCACAGAGAGTAGAATTGACATTCTATCATTGCTTGGTAAATTTGATGGAAATCGGTTCAGATTTAGATATAGCTCCCATTTATATCTTTCGTCCGATTTGCACTTATATGGTCTCAAAAGCCAGAGTTTTGCCCTGACTTACTTCAAATTTTGCACGAGAGGTACGTTTAACGTTGTCGTTATGTGTGCCAAATTTGGTTAAAATCGCTTCAGATTTAGATATAGCTCCCATATATATCTTTCGTCCGATTTGGGCTTATATGGACTCAAAAGCCAGAGTTTTGCCCTGACTTGCTGCAAATTTTGCACATGGAGTACGTTTAATAGTATCGGATATAGATATAGCTCCCATATATATCGGCTCAGATTTAGATATAGCTGTCATATATATTTATAACCGATCTTTGTCAGAAATGACGTATTTATCATACGATCTTCTTCCAATTTCGTATAATCGAATATTATGTGAGTCTCGTAAATGCAAAATATCATTCACGTCGGTTCAGATTCAGATATAGCTCTCATATATAGCTTTCGCCCGATTTACCCTCCTATGGCCTCAGAGGCCAATCTTTTGTTCCGATTTACGTGAAATTTTGCACAGGAAGTAGAATTAACATTATAAATGTCCACACCGAATTTGGTTGAAATTGGTTCAGATTTAGATATAGCTCCCATATGTAGCTTTCGCCCGATTTACACTGCTATGACGCCGGAGGCCAAATGTTTACTCCGAATTTAGTTGAAATTGGTTCGGATTTATATATATATATATATATATATATATATATATATATATATATATATATATATATATATATATATATATATATATATATATATATATATATATATATATATATATATATATATATATATATATATATATATATATATATATATATATATATCGTCCGATTTACAGATATGACCACCGTAGATCCAAATTTTCCTCCGATTTAATGCAAAGGAAATGGAAATAAGATTTTTACTATGCATGCCAAATTTAGTTGAAAGTGGTTCAGATTTTGATATAGCTGTCATATGTATCTTTCGTCCGATACGAACTTATAACTAACTTTCTTGCAACACATGACAAATTTGACTGAAATCGGTTCAGATTTAGATATAACTCCCATGTATATCTTTCTCCCGATTTAGATTCATATGACCACGGAGGCCAAAGTTTCATTTCGAAAATTTTGAAGTTTTGCACTGAGAGTTCAATTAAAATTTTAGCAATGTGTGCCAAATTTTATCAAAGTCGGCTCAGAATTAGACAAAGCCCCCATAAATACGTTCTTCCGATTTTAGCAAATATGGCCAAAATACCCACATGTTACTTATAAAATCGTCACTGTTAAGTCGAAAACTCGCAAAAATGGTTAAAATTTACCTATACTCTAATTAGTATATATCGAACTATAAATCATAAACGCAGATTTGCTAAATTTTATGCAGTTTAAATATTTCCCAAATTTTTTTTTGTGGTCCGTCTCGGTCATCAACCAATTTAAATTTGAAGTCCAGACATTTTGTGAAAGTTTAAAAAATTTTGTCCAAATCGGTTCATATTTAAATATTTGTATATGGGAATATAAACCTTTATATAGTTCCTATCAAATTTGAAGGTGTTACGATGGTATCAAAAATATTGATATACATAAAGGTGAAGGGTATAATATAGTCGGACCCACCCGACTTTAGAATTTCCTTACTTGTTTGTTATTAAGGTTTGTTTTTCATGCTAAACAAAGTCCGTTGGCATAAAAGAGGAAACGGTTACCACACACAAAGAAAATTTCATTAAAATTCATCCAACGAAAAATTTCATTGATATAACGAAACATTTTCATTATTACAATGAAAAAAATCGTTAATAGTACGAAAAGTTACGTTGATTAACAGAAAATTCGTTATAATAACGAAAAATTTCGTTGTATTGATAAATGTGTTTTTTTCATTGGCTGACTTTTAACGACACATTTCGTTTATATAACGAAACTTTTTCTATTAGTGCATAAAAAAGAAATATTTATTTGCCTTTAGACATCTTTACCAATAAAAAAAAACTTCGTTGGTATGAAATTTCGTTTCGGAGGAAAGAATTATTTGTTTGTTTCTGGGTATGACATTCATATTGGGAAGTTTTAAAGTAGATCATATACTGATATCATAAGAAACTAGAACGTAATTATGGTATCCCTGCCAGCATTTCCAAGTTCCATTTCATCCTCATCGCTACCACAGACTCGTAAGTGACACTGCAACAATCGCCAACTGTGATGGGGGAAGCGTATGAAAATGTATGAAATGTACATGAAAGTATTTTGCCATCATTATTGTTAGGTTAGGTTATCACTATTGTTACAAGAGCGCAACTAGCTTCTCATAATTTATTTAAATAAAATCGATAATGAAGTGCTGAAAACATAGTTATTTCGCTTAAAATTGTAAAAGGTATATTGGTGAAAAATTTTTGACTTTCCAAATGGAATAAAGTGATTGTTTTTCAGATATTTTACAGACACGCTGCCTCCATCGAGAATAGAAAACACTGGCTGATACACCCTTACAAAAAATCGCTTCTGTAACATATACTCCCAAACATATTTTGCTTCAAGCATATACATTTTTGGGTATTGCCCAAACATTTATATGTTTGATCTCTTCCAATATATAATATGTTTGAAAGCATATTGCTCTAAACAATATATGTTTGGGTAGTCTAAGTTCCAAACATTTTGTATTTTTGCATCCAAATTCAATAATGTTGTCTTCCAAAAAACAATATGTTATTATGTGAACATATAATATGTTTGCACCCAAAAATATTATATGCTTAAAAAAATTCTCCCAAACAATATTGTGCTCAAAATTTTATTTATTTATATATTTACAATCATAATGAATTATGAAAATAAACAGGTAATATAGGTGCTAACAACATAGGCTTTCGACCTGAATGCTCAAAATTTTGTTTCTGCCTAATTGTATATTCCCCCACATCTTTCTCACTTCCACGAGATTTTTTAGTTCTTAGCACTTTTTTCTGTGATACAAACATTGTAGAAGAAATTATTCAATTTTATGATTTTTATACCCTCCATCATAGGATGGGGGTATATTAACTTTGTCATTCCGTTTGTAACACATCGAAATATTGCTCTAAGACCCCATAAAGTATATATATTCTGGGTCGTGGTGAAATTCTGAGTCGATCTAAGCATGTCCGTCCGTCCGTCCGTCCGTCTGTTGAAATCACGCTAACTTCCGAACGAAACTAGCTATCGACTTGAAACTTGGCACAAGTAGTTGCTATCGATGTAGGTCGGATGGTATTGAAAATGGGCCATATCGGTCCACTTTTACGTATAGCCCCCATATAAAGGGACCCTCAGATTTGGCTTGTGGAGCCTCTAACAGAAGCATATTTCATCCGATCCGGCTGAAATTTGGTATATGGTGTTGGTATATGGTCTCTAACAACCATACAAAAATTGGTCCACATCGATCCATAATTATATATAGCCCCCATATAAACCGATCCCCAGATTTGGCTTGCGGAGCCTAAAAGAGAAGCAAATCTCATCCGATCCGGCTGAAATTTGGTACATGGTGTTGGTATATGGTCTCTAACAACCGTGCAAAAATTGGTTCACATCGGTCCATAATTATATATAGCCCCCATATAAACCGATCCCTAGATTTGGCTTGTGGAGCCTCAAAGAGAAGCATATTTCATCCGATCCATCTGAAATTTGGTACATGATGTTGGTATATGGTCTCTAACAACCATGCAAAAATTGGTCCATATCGGTCCATAATTATATATAGCCCCCATATAAACCGATCCCCAGATTTGGCTTGTGGAGCCTCTAAGAGAAGCATATTTCATCCAATCCGGTTGTAATTTGGAACATGGTGTTAGTATATGATCTTTAACAACCGTGCCAGAATTGGTCCATATCGGTCCATAATTATATATAGCCCCCATATAAAACGTTCTCCAGATTTGACCTCCGGAGCCTCTTGGAGGAGCAAAATTCATCCGATCCGGTTCAAATTAGGAACGTGGTGTTACTATATGGTCGCTAACAACCATACCAAAATTGGTCCAATCACACAAAAATTGGTCCATATCGGTTCATAATCATGGTTGCCACTAGAGCCAAAAATAATCTACCAAAATTTTATTTCTATAGAAAATTTTGTTAAAATTTTATTTCTGTAGACATTTTTGTCAAAATTTTCTTTCTATAGAAAATTTTGTCAAAATTTTTATTTCTATAGAAAATTTTGTGAAAATTTTATTTCTATAGAAAATTTTGTTAAAATTTTATTTTTGTAGAAAATTTTGTCAAAATTTGGTGTCTACTTTGTCAAACTGAATTATATACGTATTGGATCGATCTTTTTTGATTTAATATATACCACGTATGGACTTACATACAATTTAGAAGATGGTGTTAGGAGGTTTTAAGATACCTTGCCATCGGCAAGCGTTACCGCAACTTAAGTAATTCGATTGTGGATGGCAGATGAAGTTTTTACGCAATCCATGATGGAGGGTATATAAGCTTCGGCCTGGCCGAACTAACGGCCGTATATACTTGTTTTTATTTTAATTTTACCTTTTGCCGGACGGGGATTCGAACAGCGGACCACACAGTTTGTAAGGATCAAAGAAGTAGCAGATCAATTGCCCAAGGAAAAATAAAATGTTAATTTTGTAATAACAAGCAACAACCACCAACTTAATTCAATATCGCTCCCTGTTAAATAGCGCTCCAAGCTACTAAACACATATATGTTTATAGGCTATTTCTAAATTAATATATGTTTGCATCCAAGCATATTATATTTACAAACATTTTATGTCCCAAACATAATATGTTCTAACATATTAACATATATGTCCCAAACATGTTATGCTAGTTTATGAACATTATATGCTTGCACTCAAAAATATTGTGTTTAAAAATTTGTGTTCCAAACATATAATGTTTATAGCCAAACATATGAAAAAAAGTCTTTTTCATCCGTGTAGACGCTGCAACATGTAACTTGCCACTTGTATATCAAACTCATTCTATTATTAATGAAAAAATTATGTTAATTGTGTTGTGATAGTGGTATAAATGTTATATTTATAAAAATTTATAAATTTAATAAACATCTAAACAATCATGTTTTACTTCACCACAATGATTCTTTTACAACAATCTTAAAATTCACTTTTTCTGATTGTTTGAAGGAGCTCTTATTGGCGTCGTTCTAAATTTATTAAAAAAGGCACCTAATAATTGCACTCATGCGATACTTTTTGGTAGTAACTTGGCGTGGTACAACTTCTCAATAGTGACGGCGCTTTTCTGGCGAGTTTTGGATGTCGTATACGATTGTTTTCGACGTGGTGGGGTTTCTCAGAAGCGCCAAGATGTTTCAATTCCGTAATGGAATTGAAAAGTACTATCAAAAATTTTAATGAATTTTTCATCATTACGAGAAGTTCACGAACTTACCTCTCTGGAAGATGTCGTGCTCCCAGCTGAATTGCCTTGCCGTATGCCGCGTAGGGACAAGCGTTTTGACCAATCATTTTTCTGGCTTTCTGATGAAAATGAACGGAAGATGTGGCTGTTGGTGCTGGACGACAGCGACATTTTGGGGCAGGAAGTAAGTAAATTTCAATTTCGCAAAGACAGCAAACTGAAATGATAAGAACCGAGAATACATAAATTAACTACTGACAAGAATATACTGTCGAAATTTTCGAAAGGAGCGAATACTGTTTGATATTTAGTTCCGTGTGACTACACGCAAAAAAATAGAATTCTTTCCTCCCAAACGAAATTTTAGACAAACAAAGATCGTTTCTCATTTGCTTTTTGCTGTAAGTAAGTTTATTTGGAAGAAAAGTATATACATCGAGAATACAAATTGGTTGTGATAAATGAATTTATTACCAACCTCATTTTGACAGTTGTATCAACTATCTGTTAGCAGTTGTGTCACCTGACTAATTCGTTCGACTCAATCGAATTATGGGAGATGCAACTAAGGCTCAATATGGAATTGGTTGTATCAACCAATGGAATTGGTCGTTACTCCCTTCTTCATTCGGTTGTATCACCCAACCTAAATAGCACCCAGAACCGAATTACAAATTAAAGTTGTTTCCGCAAATTTTTGTATTTTATTTAAATATGTTTAATGTTAGCCTGATATAGAGTAAATAAAAATATTATATTCCTACAAACAATACATTAGTATCAATCAAAATAAACGATGCCTTTAAATATTTAAGATGAAGCTCATGTAGCATACAGCATTGATTGTAGAATGAACGGGCAACGCGGATTGAATCGCAGGTAATTTTGAATCCATCATTATATGGGTATATTGGACTACCATGAAGATGTAGCAATAATAGTCCTTTTTTATGTAGAAAGCGTAAAAAATTTATGTAAATAAGAACCTACCATCCCTGTCCTTTTTCACTTGGGTTTCATATAGATAAGGCATCGTGTTGAATCATTTTACATCAGAGCACAATAAATCTGTATTAAAATCTTTAAGAGGTCACGAAGCGTACTTTTGAACTGACTCGTGGAATTGGGTATCCAGAAACTATTTGTGGACATTCTAGGTTTAATACATAATTATATTCCGGTCGTTAACGTATACGATCGTAAAATTTTAATATATAAAGGGTGATTTGTTAAGAGCTTGATAACTTTTTTTTAAAAAAAAACGCATAAAATTTGCAAAATCTCATCGGTTCTTTATTTGAAACGTTAGATTGGTCCATGACATTTACTTTTTGAAGATAATTTCATTTAAATGTTGACCGCGGCTGTGTCTTAGGTGGTCCATTCGGAAAGTCCAATTTTGGGCAACTTTTTCGAGCATTTCGGCCGGAATAGCCCGAATTTCTTCGGAAATGTTGTCTTCCAAAGCTGGAATAGTTGCTGGCTTATTTCTGTAGACTTTAGACTTGACGTAGCCCCACAAAAAATAGTCTAAAGGCGTCAAATCGCATGATCTTGGTGGCCAACTTACCGGTCCATTTCTTGAGATGAATTGTTCTCCGAAGTTTTCCCTCAAAATGGCCATAGAATCGCGAGCTGTGTGGCATGTAGCGCCATCTTGTTGAAACCACATGTCAACCAAGTTCAGTTCTTCAATTTTTGGCAACAAAAAGTTTGTTAGCATCGAACGATAGCGATCGCCATTCACCGTAACGTTGCGTCCAACAGCATCTTTGAAAAAATACGGTCCAATGATTCCACCAGCGTACAAACCACACCAAAGCAGTGCATTTTTCGGGATGCATGGGCAGTTCTTGAACGGCTTCTGGTTGCTCTTCACTCCAAATGCGGCAATTTTGCTTATTTACGTAGCCATTCAACCAGAAATGAGCCTCATCGCTGAACAAAATTTGTCGATAAAAAAGCGGATTTTCTGCCAACTTTTCTAGGGCCCATTCACTGAAAATTCGACGTTGTGGCAGATCGTAAGTCTATTCATGATGAAATGTCAAAGCATACTGAGCATCTTTCTCTTTGACACCATGTCTGAAATCCCACGTGATCTGGCAAATACTAATGCATGAAAATCCTAACCTCAAAAGAATCACCCTTTATTATATATATCATAAAAACATGTGATATCTACCTATATATATATATATATATATATATATATATATATATATATATATATATATATATATATATATATATATATATATATATATATATATATATATATATATATATATATATATATATATATATATATATATATATATATATATATATATATATATATATATATATATATATATATATATATATATATATATATATATATATATATATATATATATATATATATATATATATATATATATATATATAAAGGGTGATTCTTTTGAGGTTAGGATTTTCATGCATTAGTATTTGACAGATCACGTGGGATTTCAGACATGGTGTCAAAGAGAAAGATGCTCAGTATGCTTTGACATTTCATCATGAATAGACTTACGATCTGCCACAACGTCGAATTTTCAGTGAATGGGCCCTAGAAAAGTTGGCAGAAAATCCGCTTTTTTATCGACAAATTTTGTTCAGCGATGAGGCTCATTTCTGGTTGAATGGCTACGTAAATAAGCAAAATTGCCGCATTTGGAGTGAAGAGCAACCAGAAGCCGTTCAAGAACTGCCCATGCATCCCGAAAAATGCACTGTTTGGTGTGGTTTGTACGCTGGTGGAATCATTGGACCGTATTTTTTCAAAGATGCTGTTGGACGCAACGTTACGGTGAATGGCGATCGCTATCGTTCGATGCTAACAAACTTTTTGTTGCCAAAAATGGAAGAACTGAACTTGGTTGACATGTGGTTTCAACAAGATGGCGCTACATGCCACACAGCTCGCGATTCTATGGCCATTTTGAGGGAAAACTTCGGAGAACAATTCATCTCAAGAAATGGACCGGTAAGTTGGCCACCAAGATCATGCGATTTGACGCCTTTAGACTATTTTTTGTGGGGCTACGTCAAGTCTAAAGTCTACAGAAATAAGCCAGCAACTATTCCAGCTTTGGAAGACAACATTTCCGAAGAAATTCGGGCTATTCCGGCCGAAATGCTCGAAAAAGTTGCCCAAAATTGGACTTTCCGAATGGACCACCTAAGACGCAGCCGCGGTCAACATTTAAATGAAATTATCTTCAAAAAGTAAATGTCATGGACCAATCTAACGTTTCAAATAAAGAACCGATGAGATTTTGCAAATTTTATGCGTTTTTTTTTTAAAAAAGTTATCAAGCTCTTAACAAATCACCCTTTATAAAGGGTGATTCTTTTGAGGTTAGGATTTTCATGCATTAGTATTTGACAGATCACGTGGGATTTCAGACATGGTGTCAAAGAGAAAGATGCTCAGTATGCTTTGACATTTCATCATGAATAGACTTACTAACGAGCAACGCTTGCAAATCATTGAATTTTATTACCAAAATCAGTGGCAGAAAATCCGCTTTTTTATCGACAAATTTTGTTCAGCGATGAGGCTCATTTCTGGTTGAATGGCTACGTAAATAAGCAAAATTGCCGCATTTGGAGTGAAGAGCAACCAGAAGCCGTTCAAGAACTGCCCATGCATCCCGAAAAATGCACTGTTTGGTGTGGTTTGTACGCTGGTGGAATCATTGGACCGTATTTTTTCAAAGATGCTGTTGGACGCAACGTTACGGTGAATGGCGATCGCTATCGTTCGATGCTAACAAACTTTTTGTTGCCAAAAATGGAAGAACTGAACTTGGTTGACATGTGGTTTCAACAAGATGGCGCTACATGCCACACAGCTCGCGATTCTATGGCCATTTTGAGGGAAAACTTCGGAGAACAATTCATCTCAAGAAATGGACCGGTAAGTTGGCCACCAAGATCATGCGATTTGACGCCTTTAGACTATTTTTTGTGGGGCTACGTCAAGTCTAAAGTCTACAGAAATAAGCCAGCAACTATTCCAGCTTTGGAAGACAACATTTCCGAAGAAATTCGGGCTATTCCGGCCGAAATGCTCGAAAAAGTTGCCCAAAATTGGACTTTCCGAATGGACCACCTAAGACGCAGCCGCGGTCAACATTTAAATGAAATTATCTTCAAAAAGTAAATGTCATGGACCAATCTAACGTTTCAAATAAAGAACCGATGAGATTTTGCAAATTTTATGCGTTTTTTTTTTAAAAAAAAGTTATCAAGCTCTTAACAAATCACCCTTTATATATCAAAGTATGTTTGTTTATTTGTATGTTCCGGGTAGGCACGGAAACGGTTGAACCGATTTACTTTAAACATTCAGAGATCGTAAGAAGAGCTCATGTGGTGAAAATAGGGGACCTCATTTTTTGCACCTGGTCGCGGAGGGGGGCCTCCCCTTTGTCGGACTGTTTGAAAATTGGACCATAATTGACTGATTTGCTTGAAATTGTCATTGAAGTTTGGGGTTGGTATCTAGACGAAGATCCGCTACTTTATATTTCGATATTTGGTGGCTGAGGGGACCTCCCCTTTGTTCGACCATTATAATTACGTTGCTATTACGTAGTCTTTTCGTTGTATTAATGAAAATTATTCGTTGTATTAATGAAATTTATTCATTGTATGGATGCAGCTTATACGTTGTATGAACGAAAATCATTGTATGAACCCAGTTTTTTCATTGTATGAATGAAAGGCGAACGTTGTATAAATGAACACAAACCTTATATTAATGAAACCCAACCAGTTATTGCATTTTAGGGCCAGTTTCTCAATGTCTTGTTATTAATTATCGTGTCGATAAAACAGCTGATCCCATACAAAAATTTTACTAACCGGAGGTCTATCCACCGGTTAAAATTAATCGGAGGATGAGAAACTGGCCATTGATGTAGTTATTGGTAGTGTATTATTTTTTATACCCTTCACCACTACTGTGGTAAGGGTATAATAAGTTTGTGCATTTGTATGTAACGCCAAGAAGAAAAAGTCTGAGACGTTTAGTATACCGATCATCTTAGAATTAAATTCTGAGTCGATTTAGCGATGTCCGTCTGTCTGTTCATGTATTTTTGTGCGCAAAGTACAGGTCGCAGTTTAATTCCGATCGTCTTCAAATTTGGCATATGGTCGTGTTTTGGAACAAAGACAATCGCTATTGATTTTGGAAAAAACCGTTTCAGATTTAGATATAGCTGCCATATATATTTATCCCCGATCTGGTCATAATTGGCGTGTTTATCAACCTATGTTCTTCAAATTCAGTACATCCGAATATTTTATGAGTCTCGAAAAACTTTCAAAATATCAGCCAAATCGGTTCAGATTTAGATATAGCTCCCATACATATCTTTCGTCCGATTGAGACTCATATGGCAAAAGAGGCCAAAGTTTACTACCGATTTTCGTGAAATTTTGCACAGAGAGTAGAGTTGGCATTCTACCAATGCTTGGTAAATTTGATTGAAATCGGTTCATATTTAGATAAAGCTCCCATATATATCTTTCGTCCGATTTGCACTTATATGAACTCAAAAGCCAGAGTTTTGCCCTGACTTGCTTCAAATTTTGCACATGGAGTACGTTTAATAGTATCGGTATGTGTGCCAAATTTGGTTGAAATCGGCTCTGATTTAGATATAGCTCCTATATATATCGGCTCAGATTTAGATATAGCTGTCATATATATTTATAACCGATCTGGTCAGAAATGACGTATTTATCAACCGTTCTTCTTCCAATTTGGTATATTCGAATATTTTGTGAGTTTCGTAAATGCAAAATATCATTCACATCGGTTCAGATTCAGATATAGCTCTCATATATAGGTTTCGCCCGATTTGCCCTCCTATGGCTTCAGAGTCCAATCTTTTGTTCCGATTTACGTGAAATTTTGCACAGGGAATAGAATTAACGTTAAAAATGTCCACACCGAATTTGGTTGAAATCGGTTCAGATTTAAATATAGCTCCCATATATAGCTTTCGCTCGATTTACACTCCTATGGCCCCAGAGGCCAAAGTTTTACCCCGAGTTACGTAAAATTTTGCACAGGGAGTAAAATAATTTTATAAATATGCACACCCAATTTGGTTGAAATCGGTTCAGATTTAGCTCCCATATATAGCTTTCGCCCGAATTACACTCCTATGACGCCAGAGGCCAAATGTTTACTCCGACTTACGTGAAATTTTGCAGAGGGAGTAGAATTAACATTATAAATATGCGTACCGAATTTAGTTGAAATTGGTTCAGATTTAGATATAGCTCCCATATATATCTGTCGTTCGATTTACAGATATGACTAACGTAGATCAACATTTTCCTCCAATATACTTAAAATTGTGCACAGGAAATGGAAATAACATTTTTACTATGCATGCCAAATTTAGTTGAAATTGGTTCAGATTTTGATATAGCTGTCATATATATCGTTCGTCCGTTACGAACTTATATGGCCCCAGAGGTCAAAATTTCACGCCGATTTACTTGAAGTTTTGTACAGAGAGTAGGACTAACATTCTTGCAACACATGCCAAATTCATTAGCGTAGCTAGACAATTTTCCTAGGGGGGCTATAGCCCCCCTAGCTAAAAATTTATAGACTGAACTTATGGGTTCAATTAATGTTTTATTTCATAAAATTGAATAAAAAATTGGGCATCAAAATAACTCGACAATTAATTTATAACAAAGCAACTAAAAGTAGTTCCACACTTTTCCCAGCAAGAAAATTGTGAGTTGTTCTAAAGGCACAATTTTAAAACTACTTCCAAAAATGTCCTCAATTATTTTAACTACTTCATTTTTTACTTATTTTTTTTTTCATATTTTAATGTGTAATTTTTTGTTTTCTTTTTTTTCAAATAGTTTAAAAAAAGAGTAAGAATAAATAAATTGGTACAAATTATTCAAATTTTGACTCAAAGCTGCTAAATCCATTATAGAAAAATCGATAAGTTTGGAAATTATTCGAGGAAAAACGTTTCAAACAAGCGTCAGAATGCATTAAAAATCATAAAAACAATATAAAAATTATTTATTTGGGAAAATATCACAAAATTTTTTAATTCACATTCAAAACACTGAATTCGGATCTCACCTTAAGAAGTGATGCAAATTCATTGCAACGGCTGTTGAAACGGTGAACATTTGTCCTATGACAAGCTCATATTACATTCATTGCTTCTCCGCCAATTTTGCACCACTTCTAGACCCAAAAAGAACATTTTCACTACTTTTTAGGCAACGCTTTTTCGCAGCATTATTAAGATATTAATTTAGGAAAGAATGTTTTAATATCAATTACTATTTTTTAAATTAAATTGACTAAACTAAAGCAATCATAAGTTCAACCACAGCTTTATTTCATAAATATCTGACTTCAAACATTGCCATCGGCAACTGATACCACAACCCAAGTAATTCGATTGTTCATGAAAGTCATTAGCGGAACTTTGTGCAATTGTATATACTTGTTTTATTTCTCTAAAAATTAAAAAAAAAACTATTGACATTTATTGAAAAATGGAAAATCATAAATAGAGTTTCAAATTCTGGGGGGGGGGCTAAAATTTGTCTGGGGGGGGTCTAAGCCCCCTCCTCAGAGGCCTTCCTACGCTTATGGCCAAATTTAGTAGAAATCGGTTCAGATTTAGATATATAACTCCCATATATATCTTTAGCCCGATTTAGATTGATATGACCACGGTGGCCAAAGTTTCATTTCGAAAATTTTGAAGTTTTGCACTGAGCGTTCAATAAAAATTTTAGCAATGTGTGCCAACTTTTATCAAAGTCGGCTCAGAATTAGACAAAGCTCCCATATATATTGTCTTACGATTTTAGCAAATATGGCCAAAATACCCACATGTTCCTTGTAAAATCGTCACTGCTAAGTCGAGAACTCGCAAAAATGATTCAAATCTAAATCCTATACTCTAATTAGTATATATCGACCTATAAATCATAAATGCAGATTTGCTAAATTTTATGCAATTTAAAAATATTTTCGATATTTTTTACTAACATTGTGGTCCGTCCCGGTCATCAACCAATTTAAATTTCCAGACAAGTCCAGACATTTTGTGAAAGTTTAAAAAATTTTGTCCAAATCGGTTAATATTTAAATATTTGTATATGGGAATATATAAACCTTTATATAGTTCCTAACAAATTTGAAGGTGTTAAGATGGTATCAAAAATATTGATATACATAATGGTGAAGGGTATAATATAGTCGGCTCCGTCCGACTTTAGACTTTACTTACTTATTGTTAATATCTTTGAAATATGATTTATATACAGTAGGAAATATATTTATTATACCCTCCATCATAGGATGGGGGTATATTAACTTTGTCATTCCGTTTGTAACACATCGAAATATTGCTCTAAGACCCCATAAAGTATATATATTCTGGGTCGTGGTGAAATTCTGAGTCGATCTAAGCATGTCCATCCGTCCGTCCGTCCGTCCGTCCGTCTGTTGAAATCACGCTAACTTCCGAACGAAACAAGCTATCGACTTGAAACTTGGCACAAGTAGTTGCTATCGATGTAGGTCGGATGGTATTGCAAATGGGCCATATCGGTCCACTTTTACGTATAGCCCCCATATAAAGGGACCCTCAGATTTGGCTTGTGGAGCCTCTAACAGAAGCATATTTCATCCGATCCGGCTGAAAGAGAAGCATATTTCAAAGAGAAGCATATTTCATCCGATCCATCTGAAATTTGGTACATGATGTTGGTATATGGTCTCTAACAACCATGCAAAAATTGGTCCATATCGGTCCATAATTATATATAGCCCCCATATAAACCGATCCCCAGATTTGGCTTGTGGAGCCTCTAAGAGAAGCATATTTCATCCGATCCGGCTGCAATTTGGTACATGGTGTTGGTATATGGTCTCTAACAACCGTGCAAAAAATTGGTTCACATCGGTCCATAATTATATATAGCCCCCATATAAACCGATCCCCAGATTTGGCTTGCGGAGCCTCAAAGAGAAACAAATTTCATCCGATCCGCCTGAAATTTGGTACATGATATGTATATGGTCTCTAACAACCATGCAAAAATTGGTCCACATCGGTTCATAATTATATATAGCCCCCATATAAACCGATCCCCAGATTTGGCCCAAGAGAAGCAAATTTCATCCAATCCGGTTGTAATTTGGAACATGGTGTTAGTATATGATCTTTAACAACCGTGCCAGAATTGGTCCATATCGGTCCATAATTATATATAGCCCCCATATAAAACGTTCTCCAGATTTGACCTCCGGAGCCTCTTGGAGGAGCAAAATTCATCCGATCCGGTTCAAATTAGGAACGTGGTGTTAGTATATGGTCGCTAACAACCATACCAAAATTGGTCCAATCACACAAAAATTGGTCCATATCGGTTTCATAATCATGGTTGCCACTAGAGCCAAAAATAATCTACCAAAATTTTATTTCTATAGAAAATTTTGTTAAAATTTTATTTCTGTAGACATTTTTGTCAAAATTTTCTTTCTATAGAAAATTTTGTCAAAATTTTTATTTCTATAGAAAATTTTGTGAAAATTTTATTTCTATAGAAAATTTTGTTAAAATTTTATTTTTGTAGAAAATTTTGTCAAAATTTGGTGTCTACTTTGTCAAACTGAATTATATACGTATTGGATCGATCTTTTTTGATTAAATATATACCACGTATGGACTTACATACAATTTAGAAGATGGTGTTAGGAGATTTTAAGATACCTTGCCATCGGCAAGCGTTACCGAAACTTAAGTAATTCGATTGTGGATGGCAGTGTTTAGAAGAAGTTTCTACGCAATCCATGATGGAGGGTATATAAGCTTCGGCCTGGCCGAACTTACGGCCGTATATACTTGTTTTATTCTAATTCTTGAAAAAATATTCAATATTCGTAATATTAACGAAACGTGTTTCATTAATATAACGAAAAACCAAAACACAAAATTGTCTTTAAACGATTGATTTCGTTGTATTAACGATCACTTTCATTCTTATAACGAAAAATTTCGTAATATTAACGAAAAATAATCAACGAAGCCCGTTCGTTAATAGTACGAACCATTTTTCTACCAGTGTATGGGAGCTATATCTAAATCTGAAACGATTTCAACCAAATTTGGCACGCATAGCTACAATGCTAATTCTACTCCCTATGCAAAATTTCAACTAAATCGGAGCAAAAAATTGGCCTCTGTGGTCATATGAGTGTAAATCGGGCGAAAGCTATATATGGGAGCTATATCTAACTCTGAACCGATTTCAATAAAATTTGGCACGCTTGACTATAGTACTAATTCTTCTTCTTGTACAAAATTTTAAGCAAATTAGGGTTAAACTCTGGCTTCTGGGGCCATATACTTGATACTGCTGCCAAATGGTCTTAGGAATAGAGCCAAATTGTAAACACAGAATATTTGTTGATACACTTGATATTTCGTTACATTATTAGAATTTACATTATTATAACTGATTGCCAACCAATCTCTTCTCTGTGTGTACTTTTTGTGATAAACGTTTATTCTTTTCCACACCCTCAAAAAAAACGCTTCTGCAACATATACCCCAAACATATTTTGCTTCAAGCATATATATTTTCAGGATTGGGGCAAACAAAATATTGTTTGTATTGTTCAAACGTATTATGGTTCACCTTAGGGCATACACTATTAGTAAAAAATTTTAATGAAATTTTCTTTGTGTGAAATTTGAAATTTTATTTTACTTGCAGCAGACCTAGAGAGTAGTCTCTCTTTCTAAACACATATATGTTTATAGGCTCTTTCCAAATTAATATATGTTTGGATCTAAGCATACTATATTTACAAACATTTTCTGTCCCAAACATAATATGTTCTAACATATTAAAGGGTGATACGGTCAAAATTTGGTGAATATAAGCTTGACGTATTTCTTTCAATTTTGCATTTAAAAATACCTGAACACCCCCCATTTTGAAGGTGTGTGTGTAGAATGTTGCTCCAATTTTGATTTTGGAATTCACTCTTCAGTTGTCAAAATGCCGTCCAAGCAAGAAGAGCAGCGTATCAAAATTTCGCTCGCGCATCGCGAAAATCCGAGTTGCCAAATCAACCGTTACAAATGTAATTAAAGTGTTTGGGGAACGTTTGTCGACAGCCAGGAAGTCTGGATCGGGGGGAAATCGAAAACCAGAAGCCGCTGAGACGGCAAAGAGAGTTGCCGGTAGTTTCAAGCGAAACCCTAACCTCTCTCTCCGAGATGCCGCACATAAGCTGGGTGTATCGTCTAGTTTGACTGCGTGGTAATGGACGACGAAACCTACGTCAAAGCCGACTACAAGCAGCTTCCGGGACAGGAGTTTTATACTGCAAAAGGAAGGGGAAACGTAGCAGATATTTTCAAGCACATAAAACTGTCAAAGTTCGCAAAGAAATATCTGGTTTGACAAGCCATCTGTACCTGTGGCTTGAAAAGCAGCATTTTCATAGCTTCCGGGACTGTCAACCAAAAAATTTACGTGAAAGAGTGTTTGAATAAACGTCTGCTGCCTTTCCTGAAGAAACACGGTTGTTCCGTACTGTTTTGGCCGGATTTGGCATCTTGCCATTACGGTAAAAAGGTCATGGAGTGGTACGCCGCCAACAACGTGCAGGTGGTTCCCAAGGACAAGAACCCTCCCAACACGCCAGAGCTCCGCCCAATTGAGAAATACTGGGCTATTGTCAAGCGGAATCTAAAGAAGACCAAAAAAACTGCTAAGGACGAGCAGCAGTTCAAGGCAAACTGGCTTTCTGCGGCGAAGAAGGTGGACAAGGTGGCTGTACAAAATCTGATGGCAGGTGTCAAGCGTGAGGCCCGGCAATTCGGATTTGGAAAAGCGAAAGCCTAACTGAATATTTTTCCTGAATTTTATACTAATTGAACTTGAAAAAGAAATTTAATTTGATTTTTTAAATAAACGATTTCACCGATTTACACGCGTTTTCCCTTGACCAAATTTTGACCGTATCACCCTTTAACATGTATGTCCCAAACATGTTATGCTAGTTTATGAACATTATGTGCTTGAACTTAAAAATATTGTGTTAAAAAATTTGAGTTCCAAACATATAATTTTTACACCCAAACATATGAAAAAAAGTCTTTTTCGTCCGTGCAGGATGTAAAAACAATTTCATAAAGACTAACTCAAAAAATAAAAACAAGTATATACGGCCGTAAGTTCGGCCAGGCCGAATCTTATGTACCCTCCACCATGGATTGCGTAGAAACTTCTATGAAAGACTAACATCCACAATCGAATTACTTGGGTTGTGGTATCTTAAAACTTCTTAACATCGTTTTCTAAATTGTGAGTTAGTACATACGTGGTATATATTAGACAAAAAAGTTATGTATAGTTAAATCTACAAATAATTAGGAATCGATATGGACTTTTTGCACGGAACGTAGAGAACCAGAATTGAAATATGGAGGTCGCTTATATGGGGGCTATATACAATTATGAACTTGATATGCACCAATTTTTGTGTGATTGGGATCGATTTATCTGAGGGCCATATATAACTATAGACCGATATGGACCTAGTTAGGCATGGTTGTTAACGACCATATACTAGCACAATGTATCAAATTTCAACTCACTCGGATGAAATTTGCTCCTTCAAAAGGCTGCAAAACCAAATCTCGGGATCGGTTATATGAGGCTATGTATGATTATGGACTGATATGAACCACTTTTGGCATGGTTGTTAAATATCTATACTTCCACCACGTACCAAATTTCAAGCAGATCGGACGAATTTTGCTTCTCCAAAAAGGCACCGGAGGTCAAATCTGGGGATCGGTTTATATGGGAGCTATATATAATTATGGACTGATAGGAACCAATTCCTGCATTGTTGTTGGATACCATATACGAACATCACGTACCAAATTTCAACCGAATGGGAAGAATTTTGCTCTTCCAAGGGGCTCTGGAGGTCAAATCTGGGGATCGGTTTATATGGGGGCTATATATAATTATGGACCGATGTGGACCAATTTTTGCATGGTTGTTAGAGACCATATACTAACACCATGTACCAAATTTCAGCCGGATCGGATGAAATTTGCTTCTCTTAGAGGCCTCGCAAGCCAAATTTGGGGGTACGTTTATATGGGGGCTATACGTAAAAGTAGACCGATATGGCCCATTTGCAATACCATCCGACCTACATCAATAACAACTACTTTTGCCATATGAATTTAAATCGGACGAAAAATATATATGGGAGCTATATATAAATCTGAACCGATATCAACCAAATTTTGTGCACTGGTTAGCATGCCCGCCTTGCGTACACAAGGTCGTGGGTTCGATTCCTGCTTCGACCGAACACCAAAAATTTTTTCAGCGGTGGATTATCCCACCTCAGTAATGCTGGTGACATTTCTGATGGTTTCAAACTTCTCTAAGTGGTTTCACTGCAATGTGGAATGCCGTTCGGACTCGGCTATAAAAAGGAGGTCCCTTGTCATTGAGCTTAACATGGAATCGGGCAACACTCAGTGATAAGAGAGAAGTTCACCAATGTGGTATCACAATGGACTGAATACTCTATGTGAGCTTGATACATCGGGCTGCCACCTAACCTAACCTAACCAAATTAGGAATATTAGTTCTTCTCCCTGTACAAAGCTTCATGTAAATCGGAGTACAACTTTGGCCTCTGTGGTCATGTGGGTGTAAATATCAACGAATTTCAACAAAATTTGGCAAACTTTACGGCAGTGTCAATTATACTCCTTGTGCAATAATGTATTATCTAAAACTCTGGCTTCTGGGGCCATATAAGTGGATATCGGGCGAAATATATATATGGGAGCTATATCGAATTTCAACCGATTTTATTCAAATTTGGTCACATTAGCACACTATCAATTGTACTCTTTGAGCAAAATTTATACCAGAGCAAAGGAAATACAAATAAAATATCAATGCAGTTGATTGAATCTAATATGTGTTTTTCGCATAGGAGCGGTTTAACTTTTGGAAATCGCTCCACTCCTGGTTTTAAAAATATCGCTCCAACTCCGCTCCGGCCAAAAAAGGGTTCGCTCCGTTCCGAATCCTTGCTTATAAAATATAATCTTGTTGTGCTGTTTCTTTTTTTTTTTTTCAAATAAATTAAATACATGGTTTTGTTTTTTCTTTGCTGTGTATAGTAGGCTCCACCAAATTTCAACTCTTCCTCACTTGTATAACCGTAGCTCTGGCAATAATTTTTTCCACATTACCTCCACATTATGAAATATTTACATTTGTAAAGAGTGTCAGAGCTAGGGTTAAAAGCGTCGTATACCGCGTAGATCTATCAAGGGTTTTTGATATGATGTACCACAATTAATTTAATATCTTCCGCTATTCGATATTAAAAGTGGTTTTCCCATTATTAATTTTCCAGTTTTGTTTGCCTGGGAATAACACAGTATACTCAAATTTTTTAATAAAGAAAATTTGTGGTAATGTCGCATCATTATTACATGCTATGCTACGCAGCCAATATTTAAATTATTTATAGAACATAATTACGCGTTTTTTGTCATATCACATTATTTTTCGTTTATTATTGAACAGTATAACACACTCCAACTTACAGTCAAACACATGCTCATACAATGTTCAAACATTATTGTAGGTCAATTAAATTTATCACCAATACTGACTCATAAAGCTATCATTAAGGATTATCAATATTTCATGTTATTACAGCGAAGGCTTGTCACACAACGTTTTGGGAGGATTGTATGTATAGACAATGTACGAGTATGTGTACATGATGATGTCATTATGAAATGTTAATCGATATGTTTCTTTGTTTGTATGTTTCGGTTAAGATCGGAACCGGCTAAACCAAATTACTTGAAATTTTCAATGAGCGTAGAAGGTACTCATATAATGAAAATCCGGTACTTCATTTTTTGATATCTGGTCGGGGTAGGGGACTTCCTCATTATCTGTCTTTTAAAAAAACTTAATCGGGGAGAAGATTTTCCTTTTGCCTATTTTTTAAAGTTTTGTTTAACTTTTCACAAAATTTCTCTGATTTACCTGTGGACGTGGGGTAAGGTTATGATTTTTCGAAATGTGGTCAGGGAGGAGGGCTACCCTTTTGCTCGACTTTTTTCAGAGAAAAAAAAAACTAAAGAAATTGGAAATCTAGAGGTATTTTAGTTCAACAAACTAATGTTCCGAATGTTGTAAGTATCAGTTCACGTTTGGGTAGAGCCCCCATATCGACGTACAATATGAACCGATCTAGCATAAAATCCCCATGAAGTTCTATACATTTCCAAGTAATTAGTACCACGAGGAGGTATTTGAAGAGATGGTACTTCTCCTTACCTCACTTTGTTTAATGATAGTGAAAAAACTAAATTTTCCCGATTTGCTTCAAACTAAAAAATAAGATAGGGGGAGGTTGTTAGAAAATTGTATATGTCGTTTTTTTTTTTGCCACAAGGACAAACGCTTTTGAATTTTGAAAAAACTCGGATCGTATCGCCCGATTTCGATAAATAAGGTCTTTTAGTTGCCGATCTGCGTCAAATTTAGCACAAAGTAATGTAATTTACCACCCTTTAAGTGTGCGAAATTTCATCGAAATCGGTTCAGATTTAGCTATAGCTCCCATATATTCCCTACGGGAAATTGGTGCAAATTGCCACTGACGGACCTATCACAGAACTGGTACCTGTGCTCCAGTTAGTTGCAATTTTTAAATAGTGGTAATTTATTTATTTCCGTACTCGCTCGCTATTAAAATCTTAGATCCATTAAGATTTTAATATCAAGCATTTTCGCATTTAGTAAAATAAAATTATCAGAATAACCTATTGTTCGACATATTTCAAGTTTTTTTTATACCCTAAACAACATAGTGGTCAGGGTATAATAAGTTTGATCTGCCAAAAAATGTGCCTACCAGAAATATTGATTTTAGACCCCATAAAATATATACCAATCGACTTAAAATCACTTCCTGAGTCGATCTAGCGCTTGGTGTCCGTCCGTCCGTTTGTCCATGTATTTGTTGTTCACAGGATTCCGGTCGCAATTATTAACCGATTTTGATGAAATTTGGTACAGGGGTTTTTTGGGCACAAGGACGAACGCTATTGAATTTGGAAGAAATCGGATCAAATTTAGATATTTTTGTCCTTGTAGGGTAAACCGAACATTTTCCCTGGCAACACTGACTTTGAGCTATAGTCAGATTGAGACAAAGCACCAATAAACATGTACCCATTATTTTTCTTAAATATGCAACTGCGGTTTATCTCCCAGACCTATATCAATGTTACCCCACAAATGCTTATGATTACTAAATCAGTAAGGGTGGTTTAGGGTATGATATAGTCGGCCCCGCCCGACTTTCTAGTTTACTTACTTGTTTTCATTTCGGGTTCGATTGGGATGCCTAAATTGAAACGGATTTCTAAGAGTTCGTCCGAGACTGGATACTGAGGACCTGTCTATGGGGTGCTCCTGCTAAATTGTCACAGGACGTGTCCTTTGGGATGAGTCCAAGACGCGTCCTAAAAAGTAAATTTACCCCGTCAATGACAAACCCATGTTAAAGTGACCGGCCCCTTCCATACGTTTTGACCAGAACTGGGACTGGTCCATACACACCAGGGACTAGTCCTGTACCGATTCTGTGCGATTTTCCCAATTTTGGCCAAAAAACCCTTATATGAAAACCACTCTTACTCAAAGTTGCCTTAATCTTATCTTCTATAGTGCCCAATATATGTGCAAAAAATCATGGAAATCGGTTCAGATATAGATATAGCTCCCATACATATGCATCGCTCGATTTTCCAAAATTTGGCCATAAGGCTATTCCTTATTTATTAACCTTCAAACAAACCTGCAAAATATCATCCAAATCGGTTCATATTTACCCAGCAAAAAAGCGTCACCAAAAAAGTATTGCAAATGTTCTTTTTGGATCCGGAAGTGGTGCAAAATTGACGCAGATGCGATAAATTTAACATGGGCTTGTCATAGGACGGAAGTCCTCCATTTCAACAGCCGCATTTGCATTACTTCTTTAGGTGTGATCCGAATTCAATGTTTTGGAAGTCAATTAAAAAATTCTGTGATATTTTGTCAAATAAATAATTTTTATAATTTTTTAAAATTTTTAATGGATTCTAACGCTTGTCGGAAACGTTTGACCTCAAATATTTTCAAAAAATTCACAATTTTTATACCCTCCATCATAGGATGGGGGTATATTAACTTTGTCATTCCGTTTGTAACACATCGAAATATTGCTCTAAGACCCCATAAAGTATATATATTCTGGGTCGTGGTGAAATTCTGAGTCGATCTAAGCATGTCCGTCCGTCCGTCCGTCCGTCTGTTGAAATCACGCTAACTTCCGAACGAAACAAGCTATCGACTTGAAACTTGGCACAAGTAGTTGTTATCGATGTAGGTCGGATGGTATTGAAAATGGGCCATATCGGTCCACTTTTAAGTATAGCCCCCATATAAAGGGACCCTCAGATTTGGCTTGTGGAGCCTCTAACAGAAGCATATTTCATCCGATCCGGCTGAAATTTGGTATATGGTGTTGGTATATGGTCCCTAACAACCATGCAAAAATTGGACCACATCGGTCCATAATTATATATAGCCCCCATATAAACCGATCCCCAGATTTGGCTTGCGGAGCCTCAAAGAGAAGCAAATTTCATCCGATCCGGCTGAAATTTGGTACATGATGTTGGTATATGGTCTCTAACAACCGTGCAAAAATTGGTCCATATCGGTCCTTAATTATATATAGCCCCCATATAAACCGATCCCCAGATTTGGCTTGTGGAGCCTCTAAGAGAAGCATATTTCATCCGATCCGGCTTAAACTTGGTACATGGTGTTAGTATATGGTCTCTAACCATCCTGCAAGAATTGGTCCACATCGGTCCATAATTATATATAGCCCCCATATAAACCGATCCCCAGATTTGGGTTGCGGAGCCTCAAAGAGAAGCAAATTTCATCCGATCCGCCTGAAATTTGGTACATGATACTGGTGTATGGTCTCTAACAACCATGCACAAATTGGTCCACATCGGTTCATAATAATATATAGCCCCCATATGAACCGATCCCCAGATTTGGCTTGCGAAGTCTCCAAGAGAAGCAAATTTCATCCAATCCGGTTGTAATTTGGAACATGGTGTTAGTATATGATCTTTAACAACCGTGCCAGAATTGGTCCATATCGGTCCATAATTATATATAGCCCCCATAAAAAACATTCTCCAGATTTGACCTCCGGAGCCTCTTGGAGGAGCAAAATTCATCCGATCCGGTTCAAATTAGGAACGTGGTGTTAGTATATGGTCGCTAACAACCATACCAAAATTGGTCCATTCACACAAAAATTGGTCCATATCGGTTCATAATCATGGTTGCCACTAGAGCCAAAAATAATCTACCAAAATTTTATTTCTATAGAAAATTTTGTCAAAATTTTATTTCTAGAGAAAATTTTGTTAAAATTTTATTCGGTTCATAATAAAATTTTCATCATTGTCAAAATTTTATTTCTATAGAAAATTTTGTCAAAATTTTATTTCTATAGAAAATTTTGTTCAAATTTTATTCGGTTCATAATCATGATTGCCACTCGAGCCAAAAATAACCTACCAAGATTTTATTTCTATAGAAAATTTTGTCAAAAGTTTATTTCTATGGAAAATTTTGTTAAAATTTTATTTCTGTAGAAATTTTTGTCAAAATTTTCTTTTTATAGAAAATTTGTCAAAATTTTTATTTCTATAGAAAATTTTGTGAAAATTTTATTTCTATAGAAAATTTTGTCAAAATTTTATGTCTACTTTGTCAAACTGAATTATATACGTATTGGATCGATCTTTTTTGATTTAATATATACCACGTATGGACTTACATACAATTTAGAAGATGGTGTTAGGAGGTTTTAAGATACCTTGCCATCGGCAAGCGTTACCGCAACTTAAGTAATTCGATTGTGGATGGCAGTGTTTAGATGAAGTTTCTACGCAATCCATGATGGAGGGTACATAAGCTTCGGCCTGGTCGAACTTACGGCCGTATATACTTGTTTCAGATTGGATTTAGCATTTTTTTCAAAAAAAAAAAAAATTTAAATGATTTGTATCATTTTATGAATTCTTACTTTTTTTAACCTATTTGAAGCAAAACAAGTTAAAATTACCCATTAAAAGTATGAAACAACCAAGATATAGAAAATTGAATAAAAGAACTTCCTGGATGGTTAAAATAAAGAACATCACTGGGAGTTCATCTTCTGGAAGTGTTTTCAAAGTTGTGCTTTTCCAAATTTTTTTTGCTGGGTAGATATAGCTCCCATTTATTACCCAATGTCCGTCCATCCATGTATTTGTTGTTCGCAGGATTCCGGTCGCAATTATTAACCGATTTTGATTAAATTTGGTATGTGGCGGTTTTTTGGTACATATACGAACGCTATTGGGGTCAGGTCGCGCTTTTTTACAAACGAATCTTCATCAAATTTGGCAAAAAGTAATCTCTTTCATAACTCAAAAAGTCCGCAAAATTTGGACTCAATATTAGTGGCATACCAACTCCGTAAAATCCAGTAAATTTAGCTCCTAATCAGAGAATGAAGCCGCCGAGTCGCGCCTCCGATTTCATTCGCCGATGACCATTTTTTCCAGTCAACACCGTATATTTCGACTCATCTCGACTTAAGTTTAGCCGCCAATTAATCAATAATATCGATTTAAATCAGAAAAATGTATTATTAAATGTCGTACTTTTAGCCAAAATTTTGAACTTTTCACCCACAGCCAATCAAGTTTAAGCTTCTACAATAATTTTGCAAAAATTTAGCTTAGAAAAAGCTCAGAATGAAATCTAAATTTGGTTGTAGGATTGGTTGTAAAGCTAATCTCATTACCATTCGGATAACTTTAAATTGATTTTATAAAATATAATTGTTTACCACCAAATCAACAAGTTTATAACGGCTTAGCCGTCAAGCCGTCAAAATTTAGTGTCAGCCGTTGCCGATAAAAATGGGTCATTCTCTGCTACTAATATCATGCATTTCTGTTCAAATTGAGATAAAGCTTCCATAAACATGTACCACTTCGTTTTTATAAATATATTTTTATACCCTTCACCACTACTGTGGAACAGGGTATAATAAGTTTGTGCATTTGTATGTAACGCCAAGAAGGAAAAGTCTGAGACCCATCGTTTAGTATACCGATCGTCTTAGAATTAAATTCTGAGTCGATTTAGCGATGTCCGTCTGTCTGTCTGTCTGTCTGTCTGTCTGTCTGTTGATGTATTTTTGTGTGCAAAGTACAGCTCGCAGTTTTAGTCCGATTGTCCTAAAATTTGGTATAGGGTCCTGTTTCGACTTAGAGACCATCCCTATTGATTTTGGGAAAAATCGGTTCAGATTTAGATATAGCTGCCATATATATTTTTCACCGATCTGGTCATAATTGGCGTATATATCAACCGATCTTCCTCAAATTCCGTACATCCGAATATTTTATGAGTCTCGAAAAACTTGCAAAATATCATCCAAATCGGTTCAGATTTAGATATAGGTCCCATATATAGCTTTCGCCCGATTTACACTCCTTTGTCCACAGAGGCCAATTTTTTGCTCCGATTTAGTTGAAATTTTGCACAGGGAGTAGAATAAGCATTGTAGCTATGCGCGCCAAATTTTGTTGAAATCGGTTCAGATTTAGATATAGCTCCCATATATAGCTTTCGCCCGATTTACACTCATATGACCACAGAGGCCAATTTTTTGCTCCGATTTAGTTGAAATTTTGCACAGGGAGTAGAATTAGCATTGTTGCTATGCGTGCCAAATTAGGTTGAAATCGGTTCAGATTTAGATATAGCTCCCATATATATTTTTTTCTGATTTCGACAAAAATGGTCAAAATACCAACATTTTCCTTGTAAAATCGCCACTGCTTAGTCGAAAAGTTGAAAAAATTACTCTAATTTTCTTTCAGATTTAAATGTTTCTCATATTTATACCCTTCACCACTACTGTGGTACAGGGTATAATAAGTTTGTGCATTTGTATGTAACGCCAAGAAGGAAAAGTCTGAGACCCATCGTTTAGTATACCGATCGTCTTAGAATTAAATTCTGAGTCGATTTAGCGATGTCCGTCTGTCTGTCTGTCTGTCTGTCTGTCTGTCCGTCTGTCTGTCTGTTGATGTATTTTTGTGTGCAAAGTACAGCTCGCAGTTTTAGTCCGATTGTCCTAGAATTTGGTATAGGGTCCTGTTTCGACTTAAAGACCATCCCTATTGATTTTGGGAAAAATCGGTTCAGATTTAGATATAGCTGTCATATATATTTTTCACCGATCTGGTCATAATTGGCGTGTATATCAACCGATCTTCCTCAAATTCCGTAAAAAAAACTTGCAAAATATCATCCAAATCGGTTCAGATTTAGATATAGCTCCCATATATAGCTTTCGCCCGATTTACACTCCTTTGTCCACAGAGGCCAATTTTTTGCTCCGATTTAGTTGAAATTTTGCACAGGGAGTAGAATAAGCATTGTAGCTATGCGTGCCAAATTTGGTTGAAATCGGTTCAGATTTAGATATAGCTCCCATATATAGCTTTCGCCCGATTTACACTCATATGACCACAGAGGCCAATTTTTTGCTCCGATTTAGTTGAAATTTTGCACAGGGAGTAGAATTAGCATTGTTGCTATGCGTGCCAAATTAGGTTGAAATCGGTTCAGATTTAGATATAGCTCCCATATATATTTTTTTCTGATTTCGACAAAAATGGTCAAAATACCAACATTTTCCTTGTAAAATCGCCACTGCTTAGTCGAAAAGTTGAAAAAATGACTCTAATTTTCTTAAATTTCTAATACATATATCAAGCGATAAATCATAAATAAACTTTTGCGAAGTTTCCTTAAAATTGCTTCAGATTTAAATGTTTCCCATATTATTTTTTACTAACATTGTGTTCCAACCTAGTGCATTAGCCGACTTAAATTTTGAGTCTATAGATTTTGTAAAAGTTTATCAAATTCTGTCCAGATCGCGTGATATTTAAATGTATGTATTTGGGACAAACCTTTATATATAGCCCCCCAACACATATGACGGATGTGATATGGTATCGAAAATTTAGATCTACGGAGTGGTGCAGGGTATAATATAGTCGGCCCCGCCCGACTTTAGACTTTCCTTACTTGTTTCTTACTAACATTGTGTTCCACCCTAGTCCATTAGCCGACTTAAATTTTGAGTCTATAGGTTTTGTAGAAGTCTATCAAATTCTGTCCAGATCGAGTGATATTTAAATGTATGTATTTGGGACAAGCCTTTATATATAGCACCCAACACATTTGACAGATGTGATATGGTATTGAAAATTTAGATCTACAAAGTGGTGCAGGGTATAATATAGTCGGCCCCGCCCGACTTTAGACTTTCCTTACTTGTTTTAACATGAAAATATGGTTTTCATCAAAGCTACCACAAACATGCTTATGTTACAAAGAATATTATTGTATGCGTTCAATGGCGGTGGCTATGTAAGATTCGGCCAAGATGAAATTTAGCCGTGTATACTATACTAATAGCCTATAAACATATAACAGGTTGGCCTGATAAGTCCCCGGTCTGACACATAGATGGCGTCGCTAGTATTAAATGCATACTATTTTTATATAGTACCAACCTTCAAATGATTCGTATCAAAATTTGACGTCTGTAAGTCAATTAGTTTGTGAGATAGAACGTCTTTTGTGAAACAACTTTTGTTATTGTGAAAAAAATGGAAAAAAAGGAATTTCGTGTTGTGATAAAATACCGTTTTCTGAAGGGGAAAATATGGTGGAAGCAAAAACTTGGCTTGATAACGGACTCTGCCCCAGGGAAATCAACAATAATTGATTGGTATGCAAAATTCAAGCGTGGAGAAATGAGCACGGAGGATGGTGAACGTAATGGACGCCCGAAAGAGGTGGTTACCGACTAAAACATCAAAAAATCCACAAAGTGATTTTGAATGACCGTAAAATGAAGTTGATCGAGATAGCAGAGGCCTTAAAGATATCAAAGGAACCTGTTGGTCATATCATTCATCAATATTTGGATATGAGGAAGCTCTGTGCAAAATGGGTGCCGCGCGAGCTCACAATGGTTGATTATTCTGAGCGGTGTTTGCAGTTGTTAACTCGTAATACACCCAAGTTTTTCCGTCGATATGTGACAATGGATGAAATATGGCTCCTTCACTACACTCCTGAGTCCAATCGACAGTCGGCTGGGATGCGCATGGAATAATTTTTATAATATAATATAATTTAATATAATATAATTTAATATAATTATATTAATATAATATAATTTTTAGTGACTATTATATGGCGTTATTGGAGCGTTTGAAGGTCGAAATCGCGGCAAAACGGCCCCATATGAAGAAGAAACAAGTATATACGGCCGTAAGTTCGGCCAGGCCGAAGCTTATGTACCCTCCATCATGGACTGCGTAGAAACTTCTTCTAAACACTGCCATCGAATTACTTAAGTTGCGGTAACGCTTGCCGATGGCAAGGTATCTTAAAACCTCCTAACACCATCTTCTAAATTGTATGTAAGTCCATACGTGGTATATATAAAATCAAAAAAGATCGATCCAATACGTATATAATTCAGTTTGACAAAGTAGACATAAAATTTTGACAAAATTTTCTACAGAAATAAAATTTTAACAAAATTTTCTATAGAAATAAAATTTTAACAAAATTTTCTATAGAAATAAAATTTTCACAAAATTTTCTATAGAAATAAAAATTTTGACAAAATTTTCTATAGAAAGAAAATTTTGACAAAAATTTCTACAGAAATAAAATTTTAACAAAATTTTCTATAGAAATAAACTTTTGACAAAATATTCTATAGAAATAAAATCTTGGTAGATTATTTTTGACTCGAGTGGCAACTATGATTATGAACCGAATAAAATTTGAACAAAATTTTCTATAGAAATAAAATTTTGACAAAATTTTCTATAGAAATAAAATTTTGACAAAATTTTCTATAGAAATAAAATTTTGACAAAATTTTCTATAGAAATAAAATTTTGACAAAATTTTCTATAGAAATAAAATTTTGACAATGATGAAAATTTTATTATGAACCGAATAAAATTTTAACAAAATTTTCTCTAGAAATAAAATTTTGACAAAATTTTCTATAGAAATAAAATTTGGCAAAATTTTCTATAGAAATAAAATTTTGACAAAATTTTCTATATAAATAAAATTTTGGCAGATTATTTTTGGCTCTAGTGGCAACAATGATTATGAACCGATATGGACCAATTTGTGTGATTGGACCAATTTTGGTATGGTTGTTAGCGACCATATACTAACACCACGTTCCTAATTTGAAACGGATCGGATGAATTTTGCTCCTCCAAGAGGCTCCGGAGGTCAAATCTGGAGAACGTTTTATATGGGGGCTATATATAATTATGGACCGATATGGACCAATTTTTGCATGGTTGTTAGAGACCATATACCAACATCATGTACCAAATTTCAGCCGGATCGGATGAAATTTGATTCTCTTTGAGCCTCCGCAAGCCAAAGCTGGGGATCGGTTTATATGGGGGCTATATATAATTATGGACCGATGTGGACCAATTTTTGCATGATTATTAGAGACCATATACCAACATCATGTACCAAATTTCAGCCGGATCGGATGAAATTTGCTTCTCTTTGAGGCTCCGCAAGCCAAATCTTGGGATCGGTTTATATGGGGGCTATATATAATTATGGACCGATATGGACCAATTTTTGCATGGTTGTTAGAGACCATATACCAACATCATGTACCAAATTTCAGCCGGATCGGATGAAATATGGTTCAGTTAGAGGCTCCACAAGCCAAATCTGAGGGTCCCTTTATATGGGGGCTATACGCAAAAGTGGACCGAAATGGCCCATTTTCAATACCGTCCGACCTACATCGATAACAACTACTTGTGCCAAGTTTCAAGTCGATAGCTTGTTTCGTTCGGAAGTTAGCGTGATTTCAACAGACGGACGGACATGCTTAGATCGACTCAGAATTTCACCACGACCCAGAATATATACTTTATGGGGTCTTAGAGCAATATTTCGATGTGTTACAAACGGAATGACAAAGTTAATATACCCCCATCCTATGATGGAGGGTATAAAAAGTGTAGTTCCACCAAGACAACGCACCGTGCCACAAGTCATTGAGACCTATGGCAAAAATTCATGAATTGGGCTTCGAATTGCTTCCCCACCCACTGTTCTGGCCCCAGCGACTTTTTCTTGTTCTCAGACCTCAAAAGGATGCTCGCACGGAAAAATTTGACTGCAATGAAGAAGTGATCGCCGAAACTGAGGCCTATTTTGAGGCAAAACCGAAGGAGTACTACAAAATGGTATCAACAAATTGGAAGGTCGTTATAATCGTTGTATCGCTCTTGAAGGGAACTATGTTGAATAACAAAAACGAATTTTGGCAACAAAATGTGTTTTTCCTTGTTAGACCGGGGACTTATCAAAAAGTGAGACCTGAGACTAAGCTGCAAGTAAAAGAATGGAAGTAACCAATTGGCGCTTTAACAAGTGTATACAGCAGTAAGTTCGGCCGGGCCGAATCTTAAATACCCACCACCATGAATAAAAGAATATAGTTTCCTTTGAAATTTCAGGGTGGGGGGGAAATTTTATCTTCAGTTTCAAGCAATTTTCATGATCAGTGCGCCTTCTATACCCTCAAGAAATGAAATTGGTCTATAGGAGGCCTTACCGAATGGACCGATAAAAACTAAATCCGATACACGTTTTTGTGAGTCTAAAATACCAGTATATTTAACATTTCACGCAAATCTGATAAAAACTACGGTTTCTAGAAACCCAATGAGTGAAATCGGGAGATCGGTCATATGAGGGCTGTACTAAAACATGGACCGATACTCACCGTTTTCGACACACTTCTTTATGGTCTTAAAATAATTCTACATTTCGAATTTCATGGAAATTGGATAAAAACTACGGTTTCTAGAATCCCAAACAATGAAATCATTTCTTGCATACCTGTTTATAGTCCTAAACAACCTCCAACAACTACGGTTTCTACAAACCCAAAAAGTAAAATCGGGAGATCGGTCTATATGGGTTCTATACTAAAACATTGATCGATACTCACCATTTTCGGCCTATCTCTTTATGGACCAAAAATAATTCTAGATTTCGAATTTCATGCAAATTGGATAAAAACTACGATTTCAATAATCCCAAGAAATAAAATTGGGAGATCGGTCTATATGGGGTATATACCAAAACATGAACCAATACACGCCATTTTCGGCACGCCTCGTCCTAAAATACCTCTAGATTTCCAATTTCTGGCAAATTGGATAAAAACTATGGTTTTATAAGCCCAAGATCCCAAATCGGGAGGTCGCTTTATATGGGGACTATATCAAAACCGGCACCGAAATAGCCCATCTTCGAACTTGACCTGCCTGCGGACAAAGGACGAGTTTATGCGAAATTTTAGCACTATTGCTTCATTATTGAAGACTGTAGCGTGATTACAACAGACAGACAGACGGACATGCTTATATCGTCTTAGAATTTCTCCCTGATCAAGAATATATATACTTTAAATAGTCGGAAATCGATATTTCGATGTGTTACAAACGGAATGACAAACTTATTATACCCCGTCACCATTCTATGGTGGTAGATATATATAGTCACAAAGAAAACTTCATTCAAATATTTTCTACCAGTGTATGCCTAAGGTGAAACATAATATGTTTGAACAATACAAGCACTATTTTGTTTGGACCAATCCTGAAAATATATATGCTTGAAGCAAAATGTGTTTAGGGTATATGTTACAGAAGCGATATTTTTTTTGTGTATGAATTTCAACATGTAAAAAGTCAACCTTTTAGTGTTTCCGATTAGTGGAAAATTTCTTTACACTGAACGGCTTTCCATTAAAGTATTTACAAATCATAAAATTTCGAACTAAATTACGAAGTGGAAAATTTTTGATTTCTCAAATCTCGTTGTGTAATTTGCCCAACAGCATGTGTTATTCCTGTGAAGAGTAATTCGTTTTTTGTTTGTCTTTTTTCACTCAAAATGTTTTCAATTGCCTTCAAATTGTACCAGTCACGTGCAAAACGATTTGTTTTTTAGGCCAATTTTATAAATGTAGTACATGTAAGAATCTCTTCTGCCTGTATGCTCCAATGAACTGCCGAACGTGTCTACTTTCAACAGAGGCAAATCCAGTGAAGACAAACAATCATTGGATTGAATTGTTATTGGTGTCGTGTTGCTATTTTCATTATTTTAACTGACAAGTTTTCTTCATGTCCTATGGCTCTATTGCCTTACATGAAACATAGAATGGCTTAAGAAAAAGGTCTCATAAAAAAAGCGATACGAACAGCTCACTGAAAAAATATTAACCTTATATGAAATATTAAATTTTGGGACATGCAATTTACAAAATATTAAGGAAAAAATAAAGAAGTTTTAATTAAAAGAAGGTACATTATATTTGCTTTAAAACTGTTTCATTAAATTCTGCACCCTCAAAAATAATCGCTTCTTTAACATATACTCTTGTATATTCCCTCACATCTTTCTCACTTCCACGAGGTTTTTCAGTTATTAGCACCTTTTTCAGTAATACAAACATTGAAGAAGAAATTTTTCAATTTTATAAATTTTTTAAATTTTACCTTTTGCCGGACGGGGATTCGAACCGCGGATCACAGAGTTTATAAGCCAACAAACTATCCATTAGGCTACGTAGCTGTCATTGTCATCAATAGACAATTATCGTTATAAGTTATATTTATATAGCATAGTTTGCGGCGCCCACGAGCCGATGCAAACATAATTTTGTTTAACAGAAACATACATTTGTTGGCCACGTGGAGCATGAATGCACAGAATCGTGGGTTCAATCCCTGCTCCGACCGAACACCAAAAAATTTTTTTATACCCTCCACCATAGGATGGGGGTATATTAACTTTGTCATTCCGTTTGTAACACATCGAAATATTGCTCTAAGACCCCATAAAGTGTATATATTCTGGGTCATGGTGAAATTCTGAGTCTATCTAAGCATGTCCGTCCGTCCGTCCGTCTGTTGAAATCACGCTAACTTCCGAACGAAACAAGCTATCGACTTGAAACTTAGCACCAGTAGTTGTTATTGATGTAGGTCGGATGGTATTGCAAATGGGCCATATCGGTCCACTTTTACGTATAGCCCCCATATAAACGGACCCCCAAATTTGGCTTGCGATTGCTCTAAATTTGGTACATGGTGTTAGTATATGGTCTCCAACAACCATGCAAAAATTGGTTCATATCGGTCCACTTTTACGTATAGCCCCCATATAAAGGGACCCTCAGATTTGGCTTGTGGAGCCTCTAACAGAAACATATTTCATCCGATCCGGCTGAAATTTGGTACATGGTGTTGGTATATGGTCTCTAACAACCATGCAAAAATTGGTCCACATCGGTCCTTAATTATATATAGCCCCCATATAAACCGATCCCTAGATTTGGCTTGCGGAGTCTCAAAGAGAAGCAAATTTCATCCGATCCGGCTGAAATTTGGTACATGGTGTTCGTATATGGTCTCTAACAACCATGCAAAAATTGGTTCACATCGGTCCATAATTATATATGTCCCCCATATAAACCGATCCCCAGATTTGGCTTGCGGAGTCTCAAAGAGAAGCAAATTTCATCCGATCCGCCTGAAATTTGGTACGTGGTGTTGGTATATGGTCTCTAACAACCATGCAAAAATTGGTCCACATCGGTCCACAATTGTATATAGCCCCCATATAAACCGATCCTCAGATTTGGCTTGCGGAGCCTCAAAGAGAAGCAAATTTCATCCGATCCGGCTGAAATTTAATACATGGTGTTGGTATATCGTCTCTAACAACCATGCAAAAATTGGTCCATATCGGTCCATAATTATATATAGCCCCCATATAAACCGATCCCCAGATTTGAACTCCGGAGCCTCAAAGAGAAGCAAATTTCACCCGATCTTCCTGCAATTTGGTACATGGTGTTGGTAAATGGTCTCTAACAACCATACAAAAATTGGTCCACATCGGTCCATAATTATATATAGCCCCCATATAAACCGTTCTCAAGATTTGACCTCCGGAGCATCTTGGAAGAGCAAAATTCATACAATCCGATTAAAATTTGGAACGTCGTGTTAGTATATGGCCGCTAACAACCATACCAAAATTGGTACTTATCGGTCTATAGTTATATATAGCCGATCTCCAATTACACAAAAATTGGTCCATATCGGTTCATAATCATGGTTGCCACTCGAGCCAAAAATAATCTACCAAAATTTTATTTCTATAGAAAATTTTGTTAAAATTTTATTTCTATAGAACATTTTAGTTAAAATTTTATTTCTATAGAAAATTTTGTCAAAATTTTATTTCTATAGAAAATGTTTTCAAAATTTTATTTCTATAGAACATTTTGTTAAAATTTTATTTCTCTAGAAAATTTTGTTAAAATTTTATTTCTATAGAAAATTTTGTCAAAATTTTATTTCTAAAGAAAAATTTGTCAAAATTTTATTTCTATAAAAAATTTTTTGAAAATTTTATTTCTATGGAAAATTTTGTTAAAATTTTATTTCTATAGGAAATTTTGTCAAAATTTTATGCCTATAGAAAATTTTGTCAAACTGAATTATATACGTATTTGATCGATCTTTTTTGATTTAATATATACCACGTATGGACTTACATACAATTTAGAAGACGGTGTTAGGAGGTTTTAAGATACCTTGCCATCGGCAAGCGTTACCGCAACTTAAGTAATTCGATTGTGGATGGCAGTGTTTAGAATAAGTTTCTACGCAATCCATGGTGGAGGGTACATAAGCTTCGGCCTGGCAGAACATACGGCCGTATATACTTGTTTTTACTTATATTTTTACATAGCAAAAATTCCGAAATTCCCTAAAGACTTGTACCGAAAATGGTGAGTACCGGTCCATGTTTTTATACACACGAAGAAAATTTCATTAAAAGTCAGCCAACGAAAAATGTTCATTGATATAACGAAACATTTTCATTAATACAATGAAAATATTCGTCAATAGTACGAAACGTTACGTTGATTTGCCAACAATTCGTTATATTAACAAAAAATTTCGTTGTATTAACGAATTTGTTTCATTGGCTGACTTTGAACGACACATTTCGTTAATATAACGAAACTTTCTCTATTAGTGTATAGCCACCATATAGACCGATCTCCCGATTTTACTTCTTGGTCTTCTAGAATCCGTAATTTTTACCCAATTTGCCTCAAATGGGAAATCTAGAAGTATTCTAGGATCATAAAGAGGTGTGCCGAAAATGTTGAGTATCGGTCCATGTTTTGATATATACCCCATATAGACCGATCTCCCGATTTTACTTCTTGGGCTTCTAGAATCTGTGGTTTTTATCCAATTTGCCTGAAATTTGAAATCTAGAAGAATTCTAGGACCATAAAGAGATGTGCCGAAAATGGTGATTATCGGTTCATGTTTTGATATAGCCCCCATATAGACCGATTTCCCGATTTTACTTCTTAGGCTCTAGAATCCGTGGTTTTTACCCAATTTGCCTGAAATTGGAAATCTAGAGGTATTCTAGGAAAATAAAGAGATGTGCTGAAAATGGTGATTTGACCGATCTTCAGATTTAATTCTTGGGCTTCAAGAATCCGTAGTTTTTATCCAATTTGCCTGAAATTGGAAATCTAGAGGTATTCTAGGACCATAAAGAGGTTTGCCGAATATATTGAGTATCAGTACTGTTTTTGATATAGTCTCCTTATAAACCGGCCCTCCGATTTGGGGTCTAGATTCTAGAACTACAATTAAATGTGCTGTGTATCCTTCCACATTTTGGTATAGCCCCGTTACACCGAACTCCCGATTTTACTTCTTAGGCTTCTAGAATCTGTAGTTTTTATCCGATTTGCCACAAATAGAAAATATACTGGCATTTTAGACCCATAACAAAGTGTGTATGATTTAGTTTTATCGGTCCATTTGGTGATGCCTCCATATAGACCGATTTCACTTATTGAGGGTATAGAAGGCGCACTGATCGTGAAAATTGCTTGAAACTGAATGCAAAATTTCCAGATTTTACTTCTCGTAATCATTTAAATAATTGGGATGAAAATCTACAGTTCTTAGATTTAAAATCAAGTCGTTATTTCATCATTTTCTTGCACACTTACAATAGATGTTTTTTATTCCTCTAAAACTCAAACAAAAATGGTTCTTATAAATTCAGAATCTGATCTAGTCTTCATAGGTAAAATCTTTACATTTATCTGTGGGAAGCGTACTGGTTGAACTGATCTGCTTGAGAAAATATCTACCATCAAACACTCCTGAAATTTTCGAAGGAAACTATTATACTTGATTCATGGTGGTGGGTATTTAAGATTCGGCCCGGCCGACCTTACTACTGTACATACTTGTTTTTTTTTCCTTTGTTTGAATATTTTGATTTACTCGTCCTAGGTTAGGTTAGGTTAGGTTAAAGTGGCAGCCCGATTAAGATTCTGGCTCACTTAGACTATTCAGTCCATTGTGATACCACATTAACTAAAAGTACCTATTACATATGGGCACTTCTAGTTTTAACCGCTGAACCTTCTTGATTATTTTTCTTTGTTGAACCAACCAGATTGTTCCAAAAACATTAGCAGACTGCTTAAGTTAACGTTTTCCAGATCCGCCAGTAATCTGAAGCTATATGCTCCTAAAAGTTGCTTGCGCTTTACACAAAATGCAGGACACTCACACAAGAGGTGTTTAATTGATTCTTTTTCCTCCGCATCATGACAGCTCATACAATAGTCATTATACTTCGCGCCAATAGTTTTTGCAAAATCGCCTATCAGGCAGCGACCCGTTATAGCAGATATCAGGAGTGATATCTGACGTCTC